>NC_056725.1:621879105-621884105 GCF_019279795.1 Protopterus annectens
AATAACCTATCACGCAACATATTTAACTGACAAAACCTTTTTCAAAGTTGAACTACAACTGTTAAACTGGATTCATCTAATACAGAACAACATAAAGAAGCTGTCTCTCTTGTTTTATAATGTATTTCTCAACTCAGCACACATGCCCCTATTAGACACAAAGTGTCGAATTCAACCCTGCTCCCTGGCATAACAGAGAAACAAAAATGCTTAAGAAATATAATAACCTGGCTCCTATGGGGGAAAATTCTGAAATCAGTCAAGTCATAAACTTAAGTCTGACAAAAAACAGTTGTATGTGAACCTACAACACTCCAGACTTACAAACCGAAAACTGTTCTGGTAATCAATAAATAAATAAATTGATCCATCCTGGTAATACTAACCAACCTACTTCAACAACTAGCAACTTCTCTGATACTAGCTAGCTAGTTCAAAACATACTTTATACAATTAGTATCATCCCTCTTAAAATGCAAAACCCCAAACACACCACTTGAAGGCGAAACGAACCTCTCTACAAGCCATTCCAGCCTTAATCAAAAAACTTCAACTAAATCCAAACAACACTGGCCCCTGACAGCATCTCATCAAACACATCTAAATTGCAACTACCCCCTAGCCTACACTATATCCATGTTAATCAACCACTCAATTTGCAGAAAGCTGTGTCCACGTACTCTGGAAGGCATCCTATATCTTACCCCTACATAAAGGTAACAAGTCTACTGACTTCACTATCTATCGTTCTATTGCTATCCTATTCTCTGTATCCAAGATTCTTGAAGTATGCATTCACCATCAATTCCTCAGTTCCATACTTAATAGACTTCTCTCCCTAACCCAGCATGGCTTTTGTTCACACCACAGCACTCTCTTTGCACTCCTCAAATTCCCAACATCCATTAACACAAACAGAAATTCTGGTAACCTGGTATCTTCTCTGCTCCTTGATGTATTAAAGGCCTTTGATATAGTATTTCACCCCAAACTAATCCAAATACTAGCAAGTGTTGGCATAGACCCTGCCTCTCTTTCATGGTTCATCAACTGTCTCTCAAATAGGAAACAGTTTGTCAAATGGCAAAATGAAATTTCATTATTTCTTCCTGTAATTGTTGGCATTAGCCCTACCTAACTGATGATGAATGAATAATGGAGTTCAAATCCTCATCGGCTTGCAATCCTCCCAATCTCACTTAATTGAGCAGTGCTGTCACAAAATAGCAAAATTTGCTGCTAACCTGCCCCACAGATCTCATCACTGCTCAGCCCTAAAACTGCTTCACTGGATAGAGCTCTCATACCGTCTTGTGTTCTGATACCTTATCATTCATACCCTTATTTTACTCCCCAGTAAAATGACCATGACTATCCCATCTTATTCAACAATATATATTTGCTAAGAGGGCAAGAACGTACTCAAAGTAACCAGATCCAACAACTTAGCTGGTGATTCACTGCGGTCCTGTCATATCTCAGAACTCTGGCACTCTCTTCCACTCTCCATAAGGCATCGGAACAAAATTAAACCTTTAAAAAATCAACTCAAACAACACATGATGGAGATCTGGTGCTGCTCTACCTCTGATTAATTTTTCCAACCTCTACCTTACCCTGGCTGATCTTCCGTTCCTCTCGTCTAGGCCTTCTGTGTTGTGTCTTATACTTTCTCCCATATCTTTACCACCTCTCCATCTCCTCTCTCACTCTGCTGTTACCTCCTCACCTCCTGTCTTACTCTGCTGTTCCTTCTCCAACTCTCTACTCTGAATAGCTGTACTATTATTAACTAAATTAAACCAAATGAAATTAAAAGTGTACCACTGAATGTATTTTTACTGACTGTTAAAACTGACTACTTATGGTCAGTGTATGTATTATTTCTGTCAAGAATGTATCTTATGCTTTGTATTGTTTTCTTATTTGGAGCTTTTCTCCCTGGGTCTCCTCTTAAAAGGAGCTTTTGCCCAGCTGGACCATTCCAGTGAACAAATGCATATAAATAGTGTCCATTTCAGGTTTGGCTGCTTCCAGTGTGTGCTTTCTAGAATGCCTTCATTGCTTACATTGGTATTTTGGACACTTGTTTAATTGTTTGCACCTTTACCGAGCCTTATTGCTTGAAACTTGACTTAAGAAGCTGTGCCTTCTTTGGTATGTCAGTATTTATGGATTCAGCGTTTAGGGCTTTCCCTTCTTAGCTATCTTCTGATTCCTACCACTGTGAAGGGTTTGTACAGCTTGGAATTTAGGACCAGTTTAGGAGAGAGCCCACTTGTAGATAAACCGATTCAGTAGGAATAAAACTGTGATATCTTACATCAGGAACCTTCCTATGTAGGTCATAAATCCCCTCCCACCATTTGTTTATTTCTAGATTGGTTCCTTCATCCTCCAGCTGCTGTAGCAGTTCTTTGTAGGTCAGGCAAGTATATTGTTTATATCTCTGTAACAATATAGGTGTCAAAAGTCTTCATTCTTTTCTGGATTCACAGGATGTGAACCTACTCAATAGTAGGGAGCAAACTGGTGGGATCTGGGCTTAGTAACATTCTCCTAGTGTGGTGTATAGTGTCATAACCTGCTAATGAATGGGGACATAATCTGTGATTATGGGAGTTTAGAAAAATAGCTGAAATAGAGGAGGAAGATGCGATAATACCAGTCATAAGCAAATTGAGGTGGAATCTCCTTATAGTTCAGCTAATAAGGTAAGAATATACCTGTTATTTACTTGTTTTCTGGTATATCTTGTGAAATGAGGTGTACACATGTACTTATTTAAATGCTAAGAATGATGAACTTGATGTTTTGGGAATGTTCTTGGTTCTTTTGATGTGTGGCCTGACATCCTTTGCAGGCAACACTGAATACTGGTAATTAGATAGGCCTTGTGTTTAACAAGTCTTGCAAAACAGAGCACCTCTTCAGTGTCAGTCTCAACTCTCTCTAAGAAATGCTGTTGTATGAAAGTTAATTGGTGTCATCAGATGTTCTTGATGTAAGGCTACAAAGCAGCATCTGTGTAAACAGTGTTGTAATTACTGAGTCAGTAATATGTCTTTGCTTCTAATGAAAAAAAAATAGTGCCTAACAAAGCTTAATTCATTTTGTTCTTTGTTGCAGGTGGTGTACTATTACAGAAATTGACAGTTACTTGAAAAATGAGAACATAGCTATAAGGTAATTACTAGTCTTAATAGTTGGTCAAAAGTGTTTATGTTGACATTGAACATGTACCCCTTTTACATTTTTATGAACATGTACCCCTTTTACATTTTTATGTACACAGTCATTTTGAATTGTATTTAATTTGGAAGTCCCACTTTCGTAAATTTTTAACTGAAGTACTAAAATCACATAGGTGCATATACTGCTGCTAGTTGTTGGCTGCTGGCTTATGGCACCTGTAATTAATGGTCATGCAGGCAGCTATAATATGTAGCTGCTCTTCACCTGTATACCCCTACCTTTTCTTTTCATTCTCAATTCCATTTACTTTTCAAAATGGTTTAAATTAGTTGAAATTATTCTTTCTCTTTATTTGCAGTTAAACATAGCAAGTAGGGGTATTTCTGTTGATTAGGTTAGAACATGTAATTTATTCTTGCAACTGACTGTTTATAGACATCCATAACCTATAAAAACCTATATGTATGACATGCTTTATTTGCCTGAGTTTGTGAACCAATCAATAAAAGAACTTTCCTTTGGCTCATCATGTTGGAACATTTTTGTGGAACATTATTTGGAGATGGTCCTCGAAGCAGGCATTGCTGGAAAGGCATGGAATTTCGCATTTAATTTATTTACACTAATGACGTTTTACTGAGTTTCCTGGGGTTGACAGTCAGAAGCCTGTCTAACCAGCATGTACTTTTTTTTTTCTTCTTCTTCTTTCTTTTTTCATATTTTTAGTATACGTCTGCCTGCCAGCCTTTACCCATTCAGAAAGTGATTAACCCAGTCATTTTCCCATTGGGTGAGAGCTGATCATGAAACACATCTAGGTAACCATCAGAGTTTTCCCTTTTTTGTCCATAGCACAGCTGACATGCATGTTAACTGATGAAAGGGACTGCTCTGCCTTCCTGTGTCAGCTTTTATTCTTCTACAGATACTCCAGGATGGGTTACAGTGTTAATGTAGCTTGGCAGATGTAAGAGCAGGTTCTCATTCCATTTTGCTGCATGCCAGACACGCCTATCCTCATGAGGGGTGCCTGGCATGCAGCAGCATAGACTGGGGACTCCATGCCAGGCACCACTATCCTCACTAGATGCCAGCATTTAAGCTGGCCAGACAACTTCCATCCCACTAGGATGGGCTAGCCAAAACTTGTCACTCACTTCCACCCTCCTTGTCACCTCCTGTTGGGCATGAGTTGCCTTTTGATTCTGGGTCATGTGATTTGGCTTATGGACAGTGCTTCATCTTTCTATGCTTCAGAGTATATAGCATAAGGGTCTTTGTTACAGGCTTCATATACATGCACATTAAGATCTGCTGGAATGGATGTCAGTCTTTAGCCAGATATTTTCAGCAGTCAGAATTCTTATACTGTCCATCCTTGCAGTCTCAAAGCCATGGTCACCAGAGGGCTGCCCAGCAGTAAAAGAGAAACATAAAACTTTACCCTGTTCCTTTTTTCTACCTAGACTAAGTGGTTGCAGCTGTCATTGTCTCTGGTTGTTAAACACTTGTGTTCAGCAGTCTTTATAAATTTATGCAATGTGGCCTCCTTCATACTATTAATTAATCAATTGATTAATTTATTTATAGCTTTTGTTTATCGGGAAAGTCCGACTGGGCACAAGTTCATTTTCAGCTGAGGCCTGATGAGAAATGCTCTATTTTACAGAATTAGTAGAAGGCAGTTATACAAGATTTGCATAATAAATGTACATACATAAATAGACTAGTAATGATATAACACTTAATAAAAAAATGTGCATACATAGAATTGTAATGATATGATAGTTAATGAAAATATGACA
>NC_056725.1:622571820-622629320 GCF_019279795.1 Protopterus annectens
TTTTTCCCCATCTGTCCAGGGCCCTTGAATCCCTATCAGAGGGGATAGGGTTTTTTGCAGTGGAAGCCTTGACCCCTTGGGACCCTGAGATATAGTTTCTGGGTCAGCAGCAGGGTTTTTGTAAAGAAATTTATGAGAATCAGAAACCCTGTAGTATATCTGTCTGGCTTAACAGGAGCCGGTGGTAAAGAGTCAGGAGACAGACCGGACTCTGAAAATACATCATCTACAATGTCTAAAACAGGAGGAATAGAAAGGGGGCTGTGCTGGGGTAATAAAATGAAGTCTCTGAGCCTGTGCTTGGATTCTGAGTAATCTTGGCTCTCCCAATGGAAATGCTCCCTCATAGTATGCAGGGTTTCCACAAAAGAATAATCCTCAGGAGGTGAGGCTGAAGGGATAGATTCTTCAGCATCAGAATCCTCATAGGGAGGAAGGGAATATTCCTGATTAGAAGAAATGGAAACCTGATCTGAAGATTCATATTCTATCTCTTGCCTAGACCTCTTATCAAGAGGGGGATGGTAACCCCTGATCAAAGTAATTAGGTGTTCGGCCATTTTAAGCATCTGTTTTGTAGGCATGGAGGCCTGTCCAGGAAAATGCTGTACTTGTTTTTTTGTCTTTAGAGCTGCTTTAGTCTTTGCCTTTGAAGCTGAAGATGGCTTTACATATAACTGTGTAGGCCTGAAAACACCCTCAGAAGCCGATGCCTGCTCAGTAGCTCTGGACCCATCTGAGGGAATAGTTTCTGAGTGTCCAATACCTTGAGTTTCCAGTGGCCAAGTCGGCTCCACGTGGGAGTCGGAAGCGGCCTGTGACTCTCAGGTAGCGGGTGTCAGGGGCTGCGAAAGCGCCTCACTGAGAACCGGCGACAGGCCTAACTGAAGCCTCGTCATCGGTTTTGGACCTCAGATGCCTGTCCTTTTCTTTTTCTTTGCGCTTTTTATAAACTCCGATAGTCGGCTGTTCTGACGGCATTATATAATTGAATCTTCTGCCAAAGTAATGAAATGCAAAATCGTACCGACGCTTACTAGTGCATTGGTTAAATCTAGCACAAAACCGACAACTAGCAACGTTGTGGTCAGGGCATAGGCAAGGAATACAGTAAGAATGAAAATCCTTATGAGGTATTTGCTTCCCACAAGAAATACAATTATTAACTTTTTCTGACATCGGTCTGGAGCAAGAAATAAGTTTCCCCAATGGGGTACTTAGCTTTAATGAAGACTTCGGATCTGAAATTCTAATTTGAAAATCTCAGGAGTCGGCCAACCGGCACTTGCTAAATGCTTTTGCTTTGGGCACCGCGCGGCAAGAAAGACTGAAGAAAATGGCATCGGCTGCATCTTTTATACCCCTGGCGCACTGACGTCAGGGAGGAGGTGACAGAAACTGGCGCCGGACCTAGACTTTGGAACTCGGGCTGACTGCGGGTAGCCTGCCAGCAGGATAACCCAAATGTAATGACTGCAACAGTGAACCACGATGAACATCTACACACACACACAGAGATATGTATAGGAAGATACATATTTAGAGAGTGCACACCATATGGAACAGCCAGCATTCCTACAGTTGTCACCTTACCAACTGGACACTGTATGAGTCACCCATACAAAAGACAATTGTTGCCTGAAACATATACCCACAGAGAGGTCAAATGATATAACACCACACACAGGTTTGCATACATGAGGAAGCTTTATTTGTGTACTATTACAGTTGTATATACCATGTCATATAGCTCTTTAGAGCTTGAAATACATATAAACAGACTAATGCAATTCTCAAACAGATCAATTAATACAGTATTCCGGAAAGCATAACATATGTTGCTGAACAGTCCAGGCCAAGGCCTTCAAGTAGTACAACAGTAAAGACAGACTATGCCACAGGATAACAATCAATCAACAGTAAGTAATGCAGATGTATAGTCCAGCAACCTCTATCTACACTCTGTACACAATCCTTAGGGAGTAAAGACTTTAGCTGACACAATGGGATGTATCTGTTACATAAGGCATAACTGAAACCATCACAATCACACTGACAAACAGAACAGAACAGCCTGTCTGGCAGGAAGCAGTAGGTCTGCATTTACCCAGGGTGAATTGTATGGTAATGTACATCCAGATACCTTAAGGCAGCTTACCCCTGATATCCCTCACATGTTGTAACAGCCTAGGTTAGTTATGGTGCACCCCCCCCCATAGACTGACATACAGGGCCATATACCACTGTTACATACACCGACCTCTGGACTGCAGAAGGGCACACATGTATTGTACAGATGAAACCCACACATATATGGACCCAACCCCACAATATGTGAGGGGGCCACAACAGCAATGGAATGAGGGCAGGAATGGCAGCATGACATACTCACAGGCCACTACATAACAAACCTTGACAGCATGTCATATGGACAAAGCCTGGTATGTAGGTGGAGGCCAGAGGCCAGAACACAGGCCCATATTGAAATAGTGTTGTCATACACTAAGCAAGTTGCTGGTGTTACAGGATAGTCTGCAACATACCCTTAGTCAGGAATATGAAGTCAGAAACACAAATGGATGTAGCCATGTACTGACAGCACTCAACACACAATGCCAGTGATATATCTGAGACAAGACCTGTGTGGTGGACAGGCAAAACATAACAGGCACACCTCTGGCCATCAAGTAGATAGGCACACAGTTGAGAGCTATGCAGACAGACTGCAGTCTATGTTAAACTAGTATGTACACACACACACACCCTTTAACACCGGTGCTATTCAATGCATACAACACTACTCACACACTGTTTGTAGTTCTTGAACCTCATATAAGTATGTAGCTGGCCTGAGTGAGCAGGTTTTCTTCTAAGAGGTATTACTACCTGCTGTTTGTAACACTGCTGCCCACACACAGGAAGGATGTCCACCATACATGAAAGGTAAAGGGGCCATGCCCACATGATGTACGGATTTATAGTAGTGGGTTGCCATGACAGTGGTAATTGGAAGTACTACAGAGCATGCAGGTAGCAAGTGGAGAACAGTGGTTGGTGCAGAGGCCATCACCTGATCATGTGCATCACCTACAAGTGCCATGCTGCAATCTTTTCCAAGCAGCTCAATCCATTTACTGGAGAGAGAGAGAGAGAGAGAAAGAGAAAACATATTCACAACCAAAACAAAATCAGAAACAAAAGAAGCAGGCTAAAGCCATAGCCAAGGAGAAAAAAAAGGTCTTACAAGGACACCATCCACAACAGACCTCATTCCCACAACAGGTATGTGAAGTATATATGCATGTAATTGACTGTAGTACTTGGTCCATAATACTGGGGTAGATGATGTAGATTGATATATATGTGCCATCAGGTATTGCTGTTGTAATGATGTTCAGCTAAACAACTGCTATGGACAACAGAGTCTGTCCCTGTGGATAGTGGGCCATACCTGCCAACTGTGCAGAGCAGCACTGACTGACAAGATGTAAGCCAACATAGTGTGTGTTGTGTAATGGAAAGGATGTATATTACTGTGGCCAATAGCTGGTGGTGGAAGTAATGCCATAATGATGGACACGTGGTTTCCAGAGCCCACCACTTGCAGGACACTCAGGTTAACATGTATTGTAGCATGCTGAAATGCCATAGGTATATAAATAGGCTTACCTGCAATCTGGCCCTATATATACCCCCCTAATGTTGAGCTATGTCCATATGCACCTGTCTGTGTTGTAGCAAAACAGTGCAGCTGTGCAGGAAGGAGAGTTAGAGATTGTGGATCTGATATCTGAATGTACTCCATATATAGGTATGCATATGTGTACATATATATATATATATATATATATATATATATATATATATATATATATACACACACACACACACACACACACACACACACACACACACACACACACACATATATATATGTATGTAAATACATGTCCCCTATATTACCACAACAGTGCTGCATGCTATGTGCGAGGGAACAGCACACATTGCAAAACACACAGATATATACAGCTATAAGTGTGTGCAACATGGACGGGTGATGTCACATGTGAACCCCTTGTTGGGACCACAATTCCCTTGTCTGTGAAGTAGGGAGAGGAATATGGGGAAGGATAGCAGGTATATTTGTGGAGGTGGTTCGGGTTGGTAGATATAGACGTCAGACTACAGGGGTGGTATATGACGCATGTGGTGGGTAAACACCCTGAATGGTGTGTGTGGTCTGCGATGTGGAAGCCCCATGAGTCCCCATATGGAAACAATGGGAACAAGGCCCCCACCCATTGCTAGTCACAACAGCAGTCCATGGCCTAGTAGGTGCCTGGCCTGGAGGCTGAGCAGGAGGAGAATGTGGACCCTGTGATTGTGTACTGGGTGCCTCAAAGTGCTGTAGCACATCCCACAAGTGTCTGTGGAACCACCAATGGAACAGACCCTGGACCTGACCTCAGGTGACAGGATCATGTCTGTGTGTGCCCCTGGGGGGGACAACATCCCCTGAGATGGTTCTATCTGAAGGTAGTGCTGGACCAGTAGATGAGGAGGCCCCAGGGTGGGTCCCACATGTGATGTGGCCTGGTAACATGGCCAGATGAGGTGGGAGAGGTGGTTCTGATGGCAACTATTCCCTAAACATGCTATTGTGTCACTGTTATAGAACATATGTGGGTAGTAATAGTCCACACAATCCCAGAACATGTCCAACAGCATGCATAGATATCCCCAATAACAAAGAATGACAGATGTGCAGCAATCACATAGCAAGCATAACACATGCATATATGGAACCACAGTGGCCCTGACAATGGCATGCAGGTGAAATAGCCTGTAACAGGCCAGCAATAATAGTGTCCACACAGGGAACATGGCTACAAACACAGAGCTACAAAGTGTGGTACAATACATGTCCCAATGGTAGGTAAGCTGTAACCATATCTATTGAGATGTGTGAACAGTTTGTTGTCGCTGATATGGTGGGGGGGGGGTGACAGAGATGTACATTAAGGACTATGGTAACCTTGCTGTATGAGTTGCTCAGACCTGTTTCCATCTTTATGTCTTTCAGGCAAGATGTCCCATGGCCGTTTACCCGGGTATTCAGCGGCAGAAAATGAGGTAGTCTTAAACCACCTTATACAGCACTATCTGGTTCTGTTCAGCAGGGCCACCCATGAACAGCAGGAGTGGACCGCTCTGTGTAATGATCTAGTCCACAGGGTCAATGATGTCGGCCTGCATAACCGCAGTTATGAGAAGATTTGGCATCATTGTTCTGACCTGCTTCATAATGCCCATCAGCATGCTGCTACAGTCTGGGGGATCACCTCGCAACAGGGAAGGGTCATGCCATCCATCCCCCCAACATGTGTTGAGGAGCTCCTCGCCAGCCTCGTGGCACCTGCCTGGCTGCATACCCAACAACTGGCAGAGACCACTGTGGTGGTGGATGCTGCCCACACACTGGCTGAGGAGCCTGCAGGTAAGGCCACAGGGCACATCAGTAGACCACTGTTGCATATGCATCTGCATCTGTACAGGTAGATCATGCATATGTGAGATGTTTTATATATATATATATATATATATATATATATATATATATATATATATATATGTATATATATTAGTCTATTGCTGTGTAGTAATAATAAACAGATGTGCATAAGCGGTAGTATTGTGGACTTACACTGCTGATGTACTGTAATGCTGCACCCACACTGTAGCAATGCCACAGCTGTGGCCACTGACATTGCATCTCTCACACTCTTATGTAGGTCCCTCTGGTATACCACCAAGGCAGCAACCTGTAGCTGGTGAGTACGGTTTATGTTCATGCTTGCCAATACACCGGGCGAGTAATGGCTATTGTATATTCCATGCACACATCTAACACACCTACCCATAATGCATGCCGTACATGTTCATGTATTGTTGCTGTTAAATGCACTGCATCACAGTGGTGACCATGATGGGGTATCTGAAGGGAATGTCAGACACCTGCAAGATAACTAACATCTTGCCATTGTGAAATGTGTCCACAGGGATGAACATAATGGTGGGACACATGGCCTACAGTAGGGCCATGTGTAAAACATCACCCTTATACAGTGCAACAACAGTGTATATACCAGTATTACAATGGCAACTGTTACAGATCTGCACTATGGCATAACATAATACTGTGGTCCACATTATTAGCTAGGAATACGCTGTTACATGTGGTGTTCAGTGTATGGGACACTGCAAACTGAAACACATGTGTAAGCCATACTTGTCAAGCGTCTGCAAAAAGGCTGAAGGTGGGGAGGGTATGTCAGCATGACACACCAGTGCACTGCAGCAGGGATCCTAGGGATGCTAAGAATTGCTGTATCTACACACAGTCAGATTCAGGAACTGTGGCAGACGTAACCCTACCCCCACAGCAATAGTGACAGCTGTGTGTAAACACCAAGGGGTGTGCACATGAGTAGACACTGTAATCAGGCAGAGGTGGGGAACATGTGTAGGGCAGACTGACCATATACTGGCAAATGCAGATGGCCCATGCTAGTATACCCCTTCCAGGAATAGTGACTGCTGTAGTACACATAACAATAAGTGCAACAAACAGTCATAAGGGCGTACACATGCACCCACGGAGTGTATGCATCGCGGTCAGCATCTGCACACCTAACACATTTCTTAGACACTGCATGTGAATGTACAGGACATATGTCACATATCAGGCAGATGTACTGTTAATATATGTGGTGATGTGGTCCCATGGCAGATCAAGGAAGTGCACGTCATATCAATAAGGGTGTGTACACTCCCCATAGCCACGGTATGGTCTGATGGTTGTCAGTGTAATAGTATTGGATTGGTCATACATGCACTGCTGATGTGATCTGTTAACCAGACATCAGGCATTCACAAATTACATCTGTCCACATATCATCCCAGGTATGTGTCACTGAAACACATAGGGGCTGTGAGCATTAGAGCAGACATAACTGACACAGTAATATACATTCAGCAATGGTTTGTACACCTGTGAGGTTTGGTTCACAGTACATGGCAGGGTACAGTGTTTTCCAGGGGAAGGGGCATCACCTACTAACACAGCCCAAGCATCACATACATGTATACTGTTGCTAGCATGGATTGACTATAGCTGCACTGCATGCTGTTGAGTACCATATGTTATGCATGTTGACAGATGGGTAATGGGAGGACTGTGTGTACTATCTTTGTGCAACCTCACCTGCGTGTGTGTGTGTGGAGGGGGGGTAATTTGTCTGTAAGTGCAATCTGGTGGAGTGGATGGGGGTTGATGCATGTAGGATGTGTGTTGTGCATGTGTGTGTGTTTGTGTGGGTGTCCAGGTATGCACATTGTGATTGTGGGGTTGTTCATATGGCAGTACTTCCCTTTGGGATCATGCAGTACATGGACATGGACTGACACGAGACACCAGGAATACTTGTCTGATATATAATCACAGGACAGCTGATAGTATAATAAGGTTTGTAGCATGGAACATGCATTGGGAGGGAAAGTAGACACCAGGTATACCCTTAATATTGCAATCAGCAGAGAGGTGAATGACTACCCACATATGCAGCACTACAGATGCATTGGGGGAATTACTAGACAACACCAGGGAGTGTATCCATATATTACTGCTGTCCACATGATAGGTTGATCGAGCAGCAGATCTGGCATGTACTGGGCAATACTTACACATGACACTCCAGTGCGTGACATTATGGAGTGAATGTAGTAGCCCCCAACATATAGGGGCCATGCTCATGATGTCCGGACATACACAGGGTCAACACTGGAAGACAGCAGTGAGGCCATGTAAAACCTACTCCACTCAAGTCAAGGAGGTAATGAAGTAACAGGTCTTTTGTTGTGATCACTCATCTAGGCATTTAGAGGAATGATACGTTAATGAGTGGTATTAATGAGTGTATGTTACCAAGTGTGATGCAGGATGGGGAACCTATGTGAATAAATGTGGGACTGGTAGGTATTAAGGTGGAATGTGTGTGTGTGGGTGTGTGTGTGTACTGTTATGCAATGCTGTACAGGTCTTAAAGTACGTTTCTTGTTTTCCCCCACAAGTGGTGAGGTGGGTCAGGGTCCATCCTGCATGCAATCTGATGTTTGTGTCCGTACAGACACAGATGATGATGATAGTACTGTTGAGGCACAGGCGGGATTCTCTGGGGCCGAAACTGTGACATTGTTTGACATCCCCCTCTTAGCCACCCCAACCCTGCACACAGTTACAGTGCTATACATACTCCATCACCAGTGGCCATAGCAGAGGGACAGTTGGCTGTTGGTGGTAGTGCACAGGAGAGTGTGGTATCTATGCCTACTGTGTCTGGTCACAGCAGGCATAGCCAGATGTCTGGCAGGGCACCACATAGGCAGATGTACCAGGGTGCTCATGGCCCCTGGCAGAAGCACCACAACTGGTACCACCAGGCACATGTTTCAGACTGTCATGGAGGTGCAGGCACATATGGAACTGTACACCAGACAGGACCTGAAGCTGCAGAGGGCTGCTCTCACATCTGCAAATGACAACTTCCATGAACTGTCTGGTGCCCTCCATGATTATACTGAGGTCATGGATAGACGGTTGGGTGAGATGGTGGGCATCTTCGACCGTGATGTCCATGCTTGAACATGTGGTGGGAGTGCGGCGATGGCCACATGGACATAGGCCAGCAACACCAACAGCCGACGTGGACATGCTAGAACACCAATGCGCTCCCCGTAGTGGCAGTACGGGCACTGTCCACACTACACCACAGCATGCCATGTACACGTGGCCCTGGCCAATCCCAGGAGGGACCTGGTTCTAGCAGACATCTGTCATCATCCGGGGAGAGTAGCACATTGAGGCCTGTACCTGGACATGCCCATGGAACCCCTGGCAGGCACAGTCCGTGTGTCCGTGGCCGGTGAACTGCACACCCTGCCAGGTATGGTCTGCAGCTGTCCAAGAAACATCTGTATAGGGCAGCTACATGGCAGAAATGTGTGCATGCGTACCCACACACTATACGAATGCACCTAGGGCAACCCCATACCTACACACACCACATCACCAAGCCCATTTCAACTGATTACACCCCTCACCCACACACATGGTGTCAAACGTATGGCCCACCCTCGTTCTCTGGCAAACCAACAACACACCCTGTGCATATACAACCTGTGCCACATCCCTGTCATTCATAACATTGATGCAGGGACAGGTTAATATGGTTCTGATGCACACGGTGACTTGGTTATAGTGTACCAATGTACTGCATTATAACATGTTGTCAGGAGTAATGTTTAATGCATACATGTCAGGTAGTGTAGCTGTCCAGCCATGATGCATTACAGCTGTTGGTAACACTGAGTGATTGTGGTCTCTATAATGATATCCATTTGTGTCGGTGTACATGTGTCAGCAGGAGGATGGTCTACAGTAATATTCCACAAGGAGTATGGCACTGTGGTGACACCATGGCCATGACATATCCTGGGTACAGTTGAACATGTCACAGGTTTGTATAACAGTTATTGCCTGTGCCACATGGACAGGTGACCCACTGGGACATGTATAATCAGCAACCCGATGTAGACCCATCCACATACACGCACAGTCTTACTTGGCAACACTGGGACTAGACCCCTACCTAGGTATGTAGTGCTACTGAAGTGTGTGGCTTTCATTGCACACACCACACAGTGTTTACGGTGAGGTGTGTTCCAGGTTACATACAGAACATCCCCAGACATGCACAGTATGGTAATTGGGGATGTAATGGTTGTATATGGACAATACATAGTGTGACATACCATCGTATACACATTAGCAGACACATAACAGGCAGACACACAACCGAGAGACCTGGGCCTATCAGTGCTAACTTGTCAGTGTGACCAATGTGTTACAAGTAGGCTGCACACAGCACATGCATTACTGGGCTGGATTGTGGTATCAGTTACCTGTATGGTTGATGGTGACAGTGGTCACCATACAGTGGTATATGGGACATATACCAGTGTACCATTGTGTAATGACAGTGTACACAGCACCCACATCCCACAGTGGATATTGTACTCACTGGAACCCATGATGATACTCTGACATACCCACCATCACACATTGCCCACGACTGTGATACAACCCATTGTATATCCCAACAGTGGTACTACAGGGATATGCATCTAATGCACATGCTACAGGCATAGTATGGTGTTGCATTGTCATGTCTCAACTATGGGCAGCAACAACACTATCCATACTACTGTGTGGCAGTGCTTATTGTAATAGGAGTATATGGCCTCGGAATGCTATACCCTGCATTATCCCATGCCTATCGATGCATTTGTACAACACTGTTGTACTGGTACTGCAAGGCTCATGTAGCCATTAGGGAGAGGAGCGTAACAGGGTACATGTAATGTCTGATACAGCAGCAGCCGCATCTTACTATGGCAATGGGTGTTGCGGTGGTTGTGAAGGCCCTCAGACACTGCTATCCTCAGTAATGCACACATACACGTCAGTACTGGGGTGCATCACTACAGTTGGTCATAGGGGTGTACCTGGCTATTGTCCATGGAGAGATGGGTAGTGAAGGGGATGTGTGTACAGTGGTATCATGCCACCTGCCATGTGCCAGCAGGCAATCTGTCGACAGACACCACTGTGGTGACCCTCAGGGTGAGAGTGGCATGCATCAGCCAATCCCCTGGGTGCCTCCTGCAAATGGCCACTGAGGTGATCCAGTTGACATGTATGCAACATGTATTACAACACATGGTTAGTGTCTGTGATGGAGACCTGTGCCCTAGCATGTTCTGTTGACTGTGGTAGTTTAGTTGAGGTACCCATGTCATGTGGTGCATACAGGGTGTTGTCTCCTATATGTGTCAGTTATAACATAGCTGGGCAGACATGTCAGTGTCAGTCAAGCATAGGTTGCCTGTACTTATCCAAGCTGGATACCTGCCATCTGCACATCTGTACAAGGACTGACAGACACCAGCTTGGCAAGTGGATATGCAGTAGGATGATGTGTCGACAGATAGGCATCTGACAACAATATGTATGCCATTACTACATGTTGGAAGCCCTCACTGACATGTGCTGTACAGACGGTAGTCTAAAGTTACTTTCCACATGTCAGATCATTATCCAGTAGGGGATATATACTGTGACACAGCTCACACACTGGGAACATGACAGAGGCCTCAAAGTCCAGCTACACCTAAAGGTATGCTTGCTGTCAGTACTACGTTTAGCACTCTACTCTTGCCTGAGAAAGCACCGTCAACAGTAGTACCGTCATGATACACTACATGCCAGTGTGACAGCATGTAACCTGGGTTACTACCCTTGTAACATTCACATGGATAACAGTGCTGTACAGGTCTTATATACTTGTGTGTCCCAGACATGACACTACACTCCTTACTACTGTAATGACAGCACAGACGCATGTATTGTACATGACATTATATATACTTATTACAGATGTCATTACCCTGCTATGTTATCAGACTGGGATGTGAGCAATGGTTACCAGGGCTGAGCCATGCTTAGCAGGTGTCAGCATTGCTGCAATATAACAGCCAAGCAGATTTGCACACTGGCAAGCAAAGCCTACATGGTGTAAGCACCCATAGCTTAGCTTCAGGCAAACCTGAGCAAACGCACTTAAAGCTGGTCAAAACTGCCTTAACCACTCTGTATCTGACAGCCTTTGTTCTGCCCAGCAACAAAATACACAGCCCTTGCAGATCCTGAACCAAACACCCTGTACACTATAGTCACAACATTTAACCACTACGCCATGACAGCTGTGAAGACAGTTGTTTTTCCAATATATCTGTCACTGCACATATTGAATAGTACTGAGCAATTGGACAGTGCAGTTGTGCAGCGGTAGCATTGTCGCCTCACAGCAAGAGATTCTCCGGTTTGATTCTTGGCTGGGGTGCCTTCTCTGCGGAGTCGGCATATTCTCCCTGCATTCACGTGGGTTTCCTCTGGGTGCTCCGGTTTCCTCCCACATTACAAAGACATGCATCTGGAGCATTTCTCCCCAGGCCTCCGCTGAAAATTGGCTCGTTCCAAGTTGGACTTTCCCGGTTAACAAATGCTAAAAAAAAAAAAAAAATTGCTTTGACTTCCACAATTGTGTAGTACTTGTTACTGATATTACTGCTGCTATACACACATCAGATACATATGGTGAGATACATCTGGGAAGGTATACACAACCGTGACAGGAATATGGATATATACATATGTAGATATATGTCTACATGTACATACACATTCATAAATATGTATGTCTACACATCTGTATAGTGCATCATATATATGGCCATTTGTAGATCTCTCTCTCTCTCTCTATATATATATATATATATATATATATATATATATACATACATACATACATATATATGTATGCACATCCTAGGTGCACAGATATACCTATGTATGTTGATATATATGTTGATATCTATGACTATGGGCCGGATTCATGAAACCTCCATGTAAGAGTTAATATGTCTTACACGGAGGCTGCAGTCTAACGGTATGACGTCAGCATGCCATGCATATTCATGAGGGCATGCTGAATCATACCCTAGGCTAACAAGGTCTGTGTAGGAAAGTAGGGGGCGTGTCCGAATGCCGAGTTCTGCAAAGGGACACGCCCCCAGAAGAGTCAGAGTCCTGAAAGTAAACACCCACGAGTGAGTCTGCGGAAATGTCAAGGAACTCAACACCATACATGCCCTCACAGACTATAAATCCAACTGTAATGTAAAACGTAAAAATAGCAGTTTAATTTTTTTTTTTATACTTTCCAAAATGTTTGCCCGTAGTTACGCTCATTTGCGCGGGTATGCCCACCACTCAGCCACAGTTAGCAGACATTGAAAAGCATATAAGATCTAAATATGCAAATTAAGCCAAGTAGCAATAGCATAGCGGTAGAGACGTTGGCCAAAGAGGAGGTAGTCACGGTTCGAGCCCCCACATCATTTTCCATTTTTATTTAAATAAGCATGAAACAATCCCGACATATATATATATATATATATATATATATATATATATATATATAACTATAATTTAAGTAAAATGTAATGAAATGGGCCATGTATTTTTGAAGAAATCCGACATAATAAAATACAAAAAAAGGATCATAATTGCCCATAGCTTAGCAAGGCTTTAGCAAACTGAATATGGGTGACCGTAGGTGAGCAGCGCTTTAACAAGCTTAATATGAGTGCCCATAGGTGAGCAGCGCTTTAACAAGCTTAATATGAGTGCCCTCAGGTGAGCAGCAGTTTAACAGGTTTAATATGACTGCCCGTAGTTCAGCAGCACTTTAACACGCTTAAAATGAGTGCCCGTAGTTCAGCAGTGCTTCACCCAGCATAATATGAGTGCCCATAGCTAAATAACGTGTTACCCAGCATAAGCAGTTTGCGCGAAGCTGCGCAGCGTGCCAACCAGCTTACCATCGGGCAACATTGGGCAAGCTGTATCAAAGGCATCTTTACACAGACACACCTCCTAGCCTGTCTAGACAGTAGTAAAATAAAAAAAGCAATACCCAGGGTCGAACCTGGGATACTGTGCACCATAGTCAAAGTACTGAACCACTAAGTCATGACAGTTGTACTGAGAAATGCAGTATTAGCATATATATAGGAATGAATGGAAATAGAAGCATGACAAAGCAGGTTTGTTTAAGCTGATAAATATCCAAAATGGCCAATCACAGATAAGTGCGGGAAAACCGGCATATATAAGCCCATAGGCGGGAATACACAGCATAACTGATTGTGGTACCCATTTGCAGTCAGGATGGCAGGTGCAGGAGAGGGAAGTCGCTTTAGAGCACAAAGGTGGGGTGCTGAGGAGTCAAAATATATGGTTTGGCTCCTAGTCCATGATCATGAAGCACAACTCATGCAGGGCCAGGTTCACTGGGGTGCGTACAAGGCAGAGGCGTGGAACCAGTTGGCACATGATCTCACCAGTGCCACAGGCATTCTGAGGACTGGTGAACAGGTCCGTCACCACCATGCGGACGTGAAGCGACGGAAGGAAGATCAACTGAACCGTTGGATCCAGGAGGCCTGCCAAATGCCCAACGCCCCACTACTAAGTATCCATGTAATTAAGTATGTAAGAAATGCGATCCTAGCCTATAGCATGGAGACGTATGTTCCAATATTACTTCCTTTATATTACAGCTGCAGGTGTTCGTTCCGCGAATCAGCGAACCTATGCTGATAGGCTGCTGAGGTTGCGCCACCAGGCAAGTTAGTAATTATTTAGCTGGTTTTGTCATAGAATATAAGTGAGACAGATTGTAAAAGAGTTCAGTGTTGTAACCCACTAATAAAGGTCAAATAAGCCTAGAAGAAAGATTCTGCTAGTATTGTAAGATTAGATAAGTGATGCAGCCTGGAAAAGAGTGTAATACAATCCAGTAATAAAGATTAAACAAGTCTCAAATAGAGTTTCCACCTGTATTGTAATATCAGATAACTGCTGCAGCCAGAAAATGAGTGGTAATCAATCAACAAAGGATAGACAAGTGTCAAATACATCCTTGTAAATTCTGCCATATGAAATAAGTGAGTCAGCTGGAAAGGGTTGTTGTAAACCAGTAATAAATGTTAATAAAGCCTAGAATTAAGTACCATTCTGAAATGTAAATATAAAATAATTGAGAGTGTGTGAGAAAGACAGTTTGAAGCTACCAAGAAAGCTGTAATAAGTCTGGAATAAAGGTATATTGCAGTCACTACATAATGAAATGAATGAGACAGCCACAACCAAAGAGTGTAATGTGTTAAATAAAATACAGAACGTGGACTGTGTCCGTCCCACAAATTGGATATGTTGCTGTACCCTTGCATTATGGAAATAGTATGGTTGTATGAAATGCTGAACATCCACAGTTGTCTAGACCCATATAAATCAAATGTAGCAGGATGCTGTACCTGAACATAGCCAGATATGAACATACATGAATAAAAATGGAATGTATATTAATGTAGCAGTAACATCCCCATCACCAACATTCCTAAGGTTACATACAGGAAACTGTACTAATACATGTAGCGGATATATATCTGCATCTACTAGGAATGTACAGTATATGTATAGGTAGTTTTAGTTGTTAATGTAAAATTTCTCCACCTTACCCTATTTTCACAAATGATGCCATTCCACACCAAACAGGGTATGTGTATTCACAATTAATTCCCATGGACATTTGTCCTGTTGGTTCATACATATCTGCATGTACGTTGATGCATGTGCTCCATTCACATATCCAAACCTGATGGCCTGTTGCCACCAATCAACCCTGCATGCTGTTGGAATGTGCACTGTTGTTCTAAATATGCATGTGTTATGCTTGCTGCTCAATGTTTGGAATTCATGGGTGTTTGGTTAATGGGAATACTGATGCATGCTGTTACAACTAATTTTGAATGGTGTTGTTTGTTACTAACCCAAAATGCCATAAAATACTGCTAAACATAGGACAACAGGGAAGGCGGGTTCCAGCGGACCCACCTCTCCCACCTCAGCTGACGAGTGCACCTGGCACCAGTGCCCAGGCCGGGACCTCCTCCTCCGGTGGCCCTGTGCCACCTTCGGGTGGAAGTGCTGCAGGGGATGGGGCTCGTCCCCCCTCTGCAAACGTGGCCAGAGGAGAGCCTCCACTCACCCTCCATAGGGTCCGGTCTGTGGTGCGTAGTGAGATCAGGCGTTCTGTGACTGATCCCCTATGCCAGCTTGAGGTGAGGGTGGCGCAACTCATGGGTGTGTCTGTCCATCCTATCCAGCCCCCAGCACAGCCCCAGCCTGGGCTGTAAAGGCACAGTGGTAACTGCCTATGGGTGGGGATTTCAGTTCCACTGTTGCCATCTGTGGGCTCATGGGCTTGCGATATCCAAACATCCGTCCCAGTCATTTGTGTTTACCCCCACGTGTCATACTCCGCCCCTGTGTGCGTCTTGTTTGTCTTGTCTGTTAACCTCCCCAAATATACCTACTTCCTGTACCTCACATTCCACTCTCACCTGAAAAAAAAAATAATAAAGGGCACTCTGTTCCCACAAAAAAATTACGCCCCATACATAGCTGCGCAATTCACACACATGTCCACTGGACATGTAAACTGATAAATCTAATTGGCAGTACAACATATTTTGTTGTCCTCACCCCTCTCTCAGGGGTGGAAGGTACCAAATTTCACACATATGCACAGCTGTTGCTGATAAAGAAATGGGCAGCTATGGGCCTTCCCTATATCCTTCCTGCACATCCTGAGCTTGTTTTCCTACTGTCCTACCCTCTTTGTGCCCCCTTTTTCACCACTTTCCTATTTCCCCATTTTCTTTTCTTTAAAAGAAATTAGCGCGGGTGTTAGCGGGAGTAAGCACTTTTAAGCAGTATTCAGCGGGTGCGCGCCTGTGTGCGCTTAGCTAAGCGAGTGTGCGCATGTGTAAGCATCGCGCAAATCCGCTTACAACTGCTTAAAAGTGCCTTAGTCACTCTGTATGACAAGGCCTGTAGTCTGCTCATCAGTAGAATAAAATACCCCTGTCAGTCTCGAACCCCGGACCTTGGAAACACTAGTCTGCATAAATTACCACTGAGCCACGGCAGATATACAAGAACTTGGTGCTGAAAGAAATATATCATGAAATACAAGGAGTGAATGTAAAGGGAATATAGGAAGGCCATTACACAAAGCTTGTTCCCTGAATCCTTACTGGCAATTCTTGTGGAATTGCATTACATTAGTGTGATAAGAGAAACAGCCATGCTAGGAGGTAATAATGTTACAGTAGCACCTTACAAACCTCACACAGATTCAGAGCAGGATAAACACCGCCATATTTGAATAGGTATGAGGCCAGACTTCCCAACTGTGACTGATTTACAGGGATGTCCCTGATTTGCAAAAAAAATGTTACCTGTGCCCCACTGACTCCCTGTGAAATGTACTAACAGTAGGCAGAAAGGTGGAGTATCCCACGTAATGGTGACTGTCAATAAGTTAAAATAGACACTACTTGCATGTCAGAAATGGTGTAGTAATACATATGCTCAAAATACCCCACAGTCCCAACTACAGAATATCTGAAATATATCACGGGTGTATCCCACTGATATGTACCTTTTCCTGAGGCTGGTCAAATATATACCTGAGAGTATCTGAGGCCTGCAAGTGTCAGAAATACACAGGCATATCAGCCTGTCTGCTGTTACACACTCTGCGAATAGCTGTAGAATTACTCCCACAAGCACACCCTCATGTAGGAGTACAACATAGAAATATCAAAGGATGTAGCCATCTAACAAACTAATGACAGTATAGCAGTTTACAAGCACTGCATGTGCCTGATATTCATAATTGTTAGTACAAAATACAAGGCCCTAGTACTGCTCAGCAGCAAAATAAAATACCTTTGTAAGTGTCAAACCCCAGACCTTGGGCTCACCAGACTGCATGCAGAGCCACCAAGCCACAGCAAACATATAAGAACTTACTGCTGAAAGAAATATATCATGCATTACAAGGAATGAATGTAAATGGAAAATAGGAAAGCCATAGCAACACATTCCAGTAAAGACAAATATCAGGCCTTCAAGGAGTGAATGTAAAGGGAAAATAGTGAACACATTGCAAGAACTATGTTGTATACCAGTTAATCCACAACTCCCACAGGAAAGTACACACTCCAATGTAAACAGTGTTAGCATTAGCAGGTGTGAGTTAACATACACACTGAGAAGAGTGAATTGAAAAAAGCAACAGTCAGGTTTCAATACAACATGCATTTCAGTGGCTACAACACAGCCTTAGATATGAGAGACATACCAACCTTCTGACTGACACAACAGTGTCCACAGCAAACCAGTATGGTCCCCACCTTGCAAAACTGAAAGGCCTACGCCTACCTAACCTAACATTTTATAGCAGTGTCCTGAAATCACAGTGAGAACTGCAATTACCACACAGCAGGCTGCATGCAATTAGTAAATGCTGGCCACCAACTGGTGCAGAGGCCATCACATGCACATGTGCAGATACCTACAAAGGCAGCCTGTACTGCCAGTCCACACATGCAATAATATCATTGCAGCAACTGGAAAGAGAGGGAGAGAGAGAGAGAGAGACAGACCAAAATAAAACAAAAAAAAAGAAAAACCAAGCCAGCCAGCCATCCATCCAGCCACCCAGGCAGCCATCCAGCCAGCCAGGCAGCCAGGCAGCCAGGCAGCCAGCCATCCAGGCAGCCATCCATCCATCCAGGCAACCATCCAGCCAGCCAGCCACCCATCCAGGTAACCATCCAGCCAGCCATCCAGCCACCCAGCAAGCCAGCCATCCAGCCAGCCAGCCAGCAAGCTAGCAAGCCAGCAATCCAAACAAAAAGATGTCAGAGACAAAGGTAATGTAAACTACATAATCTAATAATCTACATACTGTGAACCCTCCATATGTGTTAGCAGTCTGTATGTATAAGTATATGAAGATGTGCATAGGTCAAGGGACATACTGCAACTGTTAGTGAAGGCTGGACATACATATGTAGTTGAAGGTTGCTATGTGCACATATCAATGTAGGTTGTAGTGTGTGGCATTGAAAACCGCATGCAGTGCAGGTATATGTCATGTGGTGGTGAACTTCTGTGGGACTGAGCCACTGAGGCCTGCTACACCTATATGGTTTGATGACAGCATAATGCATTATGCACAACAGTGTGCAATATCATTACAGAATGGTATGTCTCACAACTGTTGCAGAAGTGATATTCCCACCATGAAAAGTGGACAGTCCATGTACCTACATGTGCATGTATATGTACAGCAATGGATGTTAAGAAGTGTGTGTGTGTTTATATAGATATATATATATATATATACATATAGATATACGTGTATATATATATATATATATATACATATATGTATATATATATATATATATGTATATATCGATATATATCTACATTATATACATATATGTACATAGACCGAGAGATCTGTATAGATACATAGAGATATATGGATAGATAGATAGAGAATATGTATATACATATAGATATAATAGACAAATACATATATAGATATAAATTTAGATACATACATGTATACAGATAGATATGAATGTCTATAGATATGTGTGTGTGTGTATATATATATATATATATATATATATATATATATATATATATATATAGATATGGTTATATATAGCGGTGTGTATATAGATATATATACATATATGTAGATATGTATATATATTTACATATATATATATATATATATGGATATGAAAAATTGATATATATATTTATATGTATATATATATATAAATATATCTAGATATATATATATAAAGAGAGTGAGAAAGGGGGACATGGGGGCAGATGTACTGCAACAGGTGACTGGTGACCAAGGCATGGACAGAACACCAGTGTTGATACTGCAGTACCATACCCCATTCCAAAACATGTTACGCACTATCTACCACATAGGTGGTTGCCTGCCTACCACTGGAGGTGTCAGAAGGGAACATGGGACACAGGTGTACAATAGCCTCCCCTTTGATATCCACAGTGGCACACTAGTCTTGTAATCCCTGTACATGGTACGTGTCATCAGAAAAGGTGTGTCAGCTAGGGAAATGTAAGTCAGTGTACCCCTGTACACCTCACAATGTCCTATGCAGTATGTACCTCCCATGAGAACTACCGCAAGTGGAAAGGCCACAGACATACCTAACAAAGACTGATAATGGCCACAAACACATTCCCTATGCAGACTGTCTCACAAAACCACAGCTAGAGTGCCTTGCATACTGCCTACACAGAGGTTACCAGTGCTGGACATACAGAGTTATGCCACACCCATACCAGTTGGCCAACCACCATGGCAACACCTCATAATCCGTCCAGCCTACATGACCTAGGGCCCTAATCCCTGTCACCGCACTAAACAGCACATGCTGGAGGTACAGGTTTCTGTACACAAATATGCCATACCCTGGACTAAACCACCCAGCATTAACAAACAAGGCTCCTCATTAGTAGATGTCATACATACCCCTGATGAATGTCATGGAGATAGGTAATATGCCCTGTGAGTCACGTGTGTGTAACCGTTTCACAGGAGCAAGTAAAATCACAGTACATGTGTACCAAAGGGCAAGGTAGCATATGGCTAGGCTGCCCTAGGCCCAGGGCCAATAGCATAGTACCTACCTATGACACAATGCACACACACATGTACTCAGTGCAATACCAGCTATGTGACATTGAATGAGTGTGACACTGATTGTGTGCAAGGTCTGTAAATGTGTGATAGCTTAGCATGAGTTTGTGTCTGTCATGGTAGTTGGTGTCCTTGGTGTGAGGCCAGAAAAAGATGGGTCAGTTATTGGGATGCAAACATAGTAGATTGGCATATGTTGTGCCGTAGTTCCCTGTGTAAGACTGCGGTGTCCCATCATAGGCAGAAGCAATACATGTATGCTTAGTAAGTGGTACTGCTGTTGAATCCAGCTCACACATGAACTGTTGTACTACCTGATGTTGTAGGCCTAAACACTACAGTATGGTGTATGTTCACATTCTGTGGTAACACTGTTTGGTGCATTACCTGTAGTCTGCACAGATTACATACCTCATGCATAGGTATCTGTAAGTAGGGGCACACAGTACTATAAGGTACACAGTTAATGCTCATCTGTGTCATCATACATTTGTGTATTGTATGTATGTGTAATGTGTGCGTAATGATGCCTGTACCATGGCCACAATCATGTGTGTTACAGGGTATGTGTGTGTACCTGGCAGCATGTATACTCTGTGACAGCAGTATGCTGGCTTTAGTAACAACTGTGCACGTATATCAGGTAGGGGTATGGCATCAAAGACTAGGGTGGATTACCGTTGAAACTGTACATGTGTATTGCATTCATTGCATGGGATGACAATATTTTTCATCCATTAGCTTGATACATACCCCAGTGTGAGGTTGTGCATTGTATCCCAAACAGTGTGCCGAGTGCTGGTGTATACTAGTTTGTTGTATGGAGTGTGGCAGGCACTGTCAGACAGTTGTGGGCTGAGCACTGATATGTGGTATCGAACCTGTGTATCCCCTGATAGACAGATAGATGCTATATATGGCAGTGAAGTGATATCAGTACATTTGAATATTAAGTGTGCCACATGACTTGCTCACATACTTTTCTTTTCCTTCCTTCCAGGGTGATGGTGCATCAGAGAAACCCACCTTATACAGCAGCAGAGGATCAGGAGATCCACCAGAGCCTGGTGCAGAATTACTGTGTGCTGTTTTCCAGGACCAGCCAGAACCAGCATGAGAGGGTTGCACTGTGGCAAGAACTTGTCCGTCGGGTAAATGACATAGACATGCATAACCAGACATATGAGCAGGTACGCCATCACTGCAGTGATTTAATTAGACATGTCCAGCAGCGTGCGTCTGATATCCACAGACAACAGCTTGCCACAGGTGGTGGGGTACCTATCCACCCCCCCTCACCAGTGTGGAGGAGCACCTCCTAAGTGTTGTGGCTCCAGGCCAACAACAAGAACATCCACAAACATGTGTCATCATGGAGGCCGGAGCCACCAAGCATGTTGAAATGGAGTGTGCAGGTAACATGCCATATCTGTAATTGACTGTTCTCTGTACTGGTAGTCTATGCGTGCGTGAGATGTGTACTGTTTGTGTAGCTGTTAACCTGCCCATTCTTCTGCAAGATTGATATTCTGAGCATAATCTGTACACCTGTGAAAGCCACCTGTTATACTACTGTACTTTATCATACTCACAGTATCAAAGGCACAGTTGTGGCCACTGGCAATCACTCTCATATGTTTGCAGGTCCCTCTGGAGTGACAGCAAGGCAGCCAATCCATGCTGGTGTGTGTGTAATAACAATATTATTGCTAATGACATGTGCATGTCATATGGAGGAGTAGTGTGTGCACATGTAACACCTACACATAATGCATGCTGTGCATGTTTGCTGTGAGACTATGCATATCCCATTATTCTCAGTAGCTGCCTCACTCACATGCAATACACAGAGCATGACACACGTGTGGCAACACAGTACTGGACATTGTATAGGCATACCAGATACACATGTACACAACACACACGTTTGGCATACACACTACACCTTAGCCTGCTACACATGTCCAATTATGACATCTGCTGTATGGCCAGTCTTCAGCATCCCACTTATCTACGCAGCACACATAATATACCCGAGGGGTAGAGGCCTATCATGTCTTTGTGCAACAGTCTGGAACAAATAATACATTCATGTTAGGCAATGCTCACTATTGGCCACCTTACACACCCATGTAACAAGTGGCTGTGTAATTGTGGATGTAGTCATGTTACTGCACTTCAGGTACAGCATGCTAGATGCCTGTCTGGCACACATTATTATTGTTGACTGACCACAAGAAGCATGTTGATCATGGCTCACGTTACTACACCACATCCAGTTCCACTGACCACAAACGTACACATAGCTGTTATTGCGTAGCACCGTCATGTGTTTTGTGTGTGTGTGTGTGTGTGCAAATCTATGCACCCACAGCTTGTAACACTTGCACAACATTATGTCCTTGTACACATTGTGTCCCAGGGTGGAGACAATCACAACTACACACAAGCATCAAGTACACGTATACTGTTATTAACAAGGGCTGTTTACACTTGCACTGCATGTTCCTGTTCAACACATAACCTGCATGCTGACACATGTGCAGTGATGTTTTTCCTTGTGAAACGGTCACCCACCCTAAAACAGTATTGTGTATGTGTTGGATTGCAGGTGTGTCTGTGTTTGTATCTGCTGTACTGAGGAGTGCTCCTGTGTGCCTGTGTGCATGTGCGCCTGTGTGCTAATATCGTGTACACATTTGTAAACTGTGTTTCCTATCTTCCTCTCACAGGTTCTGATGTTGCTCTGGTGGAGTGCAGCAGGGAACCTGAAGCCACTGCTGGGGATAGTGCTAATTATGATACATGTGTAATAGCACAGGGAGGTGTGACAGGGTCTGTCGTTGGTCATCCAAACTGACAGTACACAGCAGTCAACCCCATCAATGCGCACAGTCATCCTGCCGATACATCCATTGTCACCAATATCCTTAGCTGAGGGACAGCATACAGTGGGCATTGACCAGGGTAGTGTGGTATCACTGGCACATGCATCCCCTCACAGCAGCCATGGCCAGATTCCTGACATGGTACCACACAGGCAGATGTCCAGGGGTTCTTGTAGGAGCATCCGTGGTTGTACTGCCCCTGTCAGACGTGCCCACAGAGGTCTATCAACCTCAGCTATGTTCCGGGCTGTAATGCAGGCACAGGCATGTATGGAACGATACACCAGACAGGGTCTGAGGGAGCTTAGAGTACATCGCACCGCTATGAATGACACTATGCATGACGTTGCGTCTGCCATCCGTAACATCAGTGAGGTCATTGATAGACGTTGGGGGACACATTAGATCTGTTCCACAACTACATGTCCAGGAGCCGGAACAGTGCAGGATGGTTGAGGCGTCGATGTGGACGTCTGCCAGCAACATTATCAGCTGCCAGTCGTCGCGGACGACAACAAACCCGCAGCCGCTCCCATAGTGCCATTATCAGCCCCAGCAATGCTGGGTCTGTGCTGTCATTAGACCGTCCTAGAAGACCACATGCACGTGGCTCTGGACAGTCCCAGCAGGGACATGTGTCCAGTCAACAACCCACTGCTTCTGATGACAGTACCCAGTCTGGTTTAGTACCTGATACTGTCCGTAGCACCCCTGCCAGGCACAGGTACCGTGTCAGTGGCCAGAGACAGTGACCTGTATGACCTGGTAGGTACAGTCTGTGGCTGTCCACAAACACACTTATATGGCAGCCACATGGTGGAACTGCGTGCGTGCATACACACACATAATGCTAACACATACACACACACATCGCAGCAACATTGCCCCATCTTGTACTGTTGTCCCTCACTAACACACACACACATACATGTTGATTGGATGTGTCAATGGCAGACTCTGGCAAACCAAGTACACACCCTGTGCATATGAAGAAACTGTGCCACCTCCTGCCATCTGTAACATTGATGCTGGAACAGGATAGCATGGTACTGATGCACAGGGTGACTACATAGCACTGTAGTAATATGTTAACAGTACAGTGTAATGATATTGTTGTGGGTATATTCGAGCATGCATGATACATTAACTATGTTTGTCATTGCAGTTTTGTATACACCAGTGTTAATTCCCAAAGTGTACTGTCTGCACATGTGCCACATGGCTGTTGTGTGTACCTGTGCCTGCATGTGTTGGGGTGTGGACAGTACATGTGTGACATTTGCATCACCGATTTGCAGGTGTACATTTGTGAACATGGTCAGCATGGAACATGACATGGTTTGACAGTATGCTGTGGGTGATACGGTTTCCACATGTCAATGGTCTGCATTCTGGTAGTATAGACAGCTTACATAGCCTGACATTCAGTAGTCATTACATGGTGTCTCCTCAACTGATACACAGACGTAGGAACCTGGTGTCAGTGATATCCCTGCAGTACTACACTATACCAGTAGCCATTATTACTGAGCCCCACACATCCCTGGGAACAATACCCTTTGGCATATAGCAGTCTCATGTACATGCCAACACACTTTGGATAGGTCCATCCATGACTGAAAATACATACAATGGCCTACAATGCATTCTACACGACACACCTAACCACCACAAGGGTATCATACGGACAGATACCTGTTGTCCAAGCCATGATATATTGCTGTAACGCTACTGTGACATTGTCATCGGCATGTAGTTAACATAGTATTCCAACAGTACCATGTAGGTTGTAGCACCCATCATGTAGAACGGGTAATGGTGTGTACATGTGGACAGGTGTTATCTTGTCTATCCTGTGATATTCACATTTCCAAAGGTATTCTGCAGTCCCTCTGTGTATCACCTAAGCAAGAAGGTGTCTGTATGCATATCGGCAACAGTTGCCATACACCTACACTGGATGGCCATCACTCACAGACTTTGCTGTGTTTTAACATGTCTGACATATACTGCAGAAATGAACCGTCACCCACATTAATCTATCAAAGCTTTCATGGGTGTGTGTCACATAGCTGGCCTAGGACACAGATCACTGCAGTAGCTTGCATTGTCACCAACATACATGTATGGCCTAAGGTCTGGTAAGCTGCCGCACATGGCGGCAAAGGTAACAACTGTATTCATATGGGGCAGGCTTCACACATAGGAACTATTAAAGGTCACAGGTACATATCTCTATGTGGCAAACACATACCTGATGTGTGCATGGCAATTACTGTTATAATAATATGTCATACAATAATGAAAGCAAAACACACAACACATTCACAAACTGTGTGACAAACGCACACATGGCATTTGTAGGATTCAAACCCCTACCTAACTAGGTTATGGCACTTGAGAGAGATGCATTAGCACAGCATGCTATTCGCATTACTGGATGATTTCCCTTCTCCTGCTGTATTTATAGGGTGCTGACATCATCAGTCTTTCCAAAGAAGAATACATCTTTTAGTGTGTTATCCCAGTCTTCAAAATGGCCATTCCTTTCACAAAGAATTGCAGACATGCACACTATATTGACTGGGGATACTACTCAAACCCTCAACATCACCCTACAGCCACTACAATTTGTGAATCCATGTGCTATGGCACAACCAGTCACCACACCCGCTAGGGGGAATACATATTGGACCTGATCATCACCAACATGGGGACTCTATGTTCCACACCAGAGGTGGAACTGTCATTGTTAAGATCAGACCATGATCAACTTTCCCTGGACATCCATATCCCGTCCCCACACCCAGCCAAGGAAATCACTGTAAAGAATTTCTCAAAAGCAGACTTTGCACTTGTGAAGACTGGGGTGGAATACTTCAGAGGCCCCGTGCTGGAGGTTAATACAGACCAATCTGCAAAATTCTTTACAAATGCATTGTATGAGCAGCTGCAGGTATGCATTGATCATGCTATCCCACATAAAACCATGACTCCTCCAAAACAGGAGACCTGTCTGGTTGACCCCAGCCATATATAAGCTGTACAACAGAAGGAGGAAGCTACTACATAACAGAGCAATATCCCACAGACCCAGATAGATCATAACCTCTCCTTTGCTAATCACATTGACAGAGAGTCATTGCTAAGAACTTTGTATAGCCCTCCTTCTCACATGGGTGTTTGCATGTAGATCATGTGAGGTCATTGTGGCCCTCTACTACTCACTCATCAGGACCATGTTTGACTACAATGCCCCTTTTGGGGTGTACCTTACCCAACACCTGTGGCAACTACAGTGAACACAACAGTACCTCCCCAAGAGAATCATGGGCTACACACAGATGTCCTATGCAGCTCAGCTAAAGGATCTCCAGCTCTACTCAGTTGCTTAACGCCTACTCAGAGGTAATCTATGCCTGACGTACACAGCCATTTCAAACCCAGAGGTAATGGACATGCTCCACCTCATAACATCCAAGACCCTTACAGCTACACACTCCAGGGACGTAAACCTCAGCACAAACATAAATAGGACATGCTGCAGGGACAGATTCATTACTCACAGGCTCCTCTCACTCTGGAATTGAATCCCAATTAAAGTTAGACATAGCCCCTCACCAACCCTCTTCCAGTAAAATACAGCCGCATGGATGGGAAATTGCAAATTCACCCCTGGGATCTCCACTGTGTCCCTGCTTGACAGAGGCACAGCAAAGTAGCCTTAAAGGGTGCCTTCTGTGACCTACTTTACAGAGGCACAGTAGGCTACTCTACTGGGGAGGCAGATGCCAAATACACTCTGCCTAGGCTTATGAATTCCCTAGGGCAGACAGCCTGGTATTCACCTCTGCACCTATGTTTATGTTTGGGATGCACAATATTTGTTGCTGCTACTGTTTGCAGGTCTTTATTGCCGTAGCTTTCACAGTTTCTGTGAACAACTTGTGTATCTGCGTAACATGTTTGATCATGACAGGGTTCCGGTATATTAATATATGTGCCTGTTGTCATTTAACTGTGTGCACAGGGTGGATTGCTGGATCGTGGGAGGTTCCTGGCTTAACACATACAACTGCCAGATGTGTGACTGACTGCTATACTCAGACATGGCCTAAGTGTGTGAGCATGCTCAGTTCAGGCTTTCCATGGTTTGTTGCCTGACATGTGTCTCATTTATCCAAGTGTGTGAGCATGCCCAGTGTGGCCTTTCCATATGTTGTGAACTGAAGTCCACTACATTTGTGGTTGTGTGTGAACATGACCAATATTGACATTAATACTGTGTGTGTTGGAAGTCATGTTGTGTTCTTACTGCCAGACTCCTTTGTGTCATAACTCAACAGGGATTATGCTGTGCTTGCAGGGTTTCCATGGGATAGTTTGCAAAGACTTGGTAACAGTCTCTCATACTGGCTGAACACTTCAATACTGTCATGGTGTAGTGGTTCAGTACTTTCACTATGGTGCACAGTATCATGGGTTTGAGTCCCATCACTGCTGTAAATGCTCATACTGAGCAGACCAGACTAGTTAAGGGCCAGTTGGGCAACTATGAGCATTGTTGCATTTTGTTCAGCTATGGCCTACTTAAACCAGGCTTGTCCGACATTGCTGTGTATTCACCAACTTGGGTGGACATTGGCAGACATTACTCCACAGTGACCACAGTTGTACTACTTGATGTGTGTGATTCTGTTCATAGTTTCGTACTAGGCTATCTGCCCTAGGGCATTTATAATCCTAGCCAGAGTGTGTTTGGCTTTCAACACACATTGTAAGTGGAGTTTGCCATTACATTTTTCATGGTTAGTATACTGTGCCTCTGGCTAACAGTGACATAGAAGTGATACCCAGGGTAAACCTACAATCTCCCATCCACTCATCAGGATTCCTCTTGAAGAGGAGTCAATGAGGGACTCTGGCTAACCTGAAGTGGGAGTTTACTCAAGAGTGGGGGGAGCCTCTGGGTTATGGATCTGTCACTCCAGCATGTCCTATTTATTTCAGTCCTGATGTTCAGGTCTCGAGCGCGTAGCTTGATGGGATTCTGATTTTCCAAGGTACAGCATGTCCATTGATTCCAGGTTGGACATGGCTTTATACATCTGGCACAGATCGCCTCTGGGCAGGCAGCATGCTACTGAGTGGAGCTGCAGTTTCTTTAACCGGGCAGTGAATGGCATGTGTTTGAGCCCTTTGATCCTCCTGGTGAGGTACGTTTGTGGTCTTTCCAGCTGCTGCAGGTGTCTGAAAAGGTACATCCTACAAGGGGCATTGTACTCAATTATGGGCCTGATAAGGGATGAGTTAAGAGGCACAATGACCTCCACTGATGTAGATGTGATTACCTTCATGATTAGGTGGGCTATATGAAATGTTTCTCTGAACACTTTGGCCACACGGTTGTTGAATGTGAGATTGCTATCGACTTGGGTCCCCAGGTCCCTTATCACTTCTTCCATACTTAATGGGTTACCACATATGTAGTAATTTGTGGGCACAGTTTTTGACAAAGGGGAGGACTATACACTGTTTTGTGTTTAGCTTGAGGACATGGCTCTGGCACCAGTTGTCTGTTTCTATGAGGCCCTTTTGAAGGATGCTTGTGTCAGCTGGAGGGTCGATTATGGCGCCCAGCTTGCAGTCATCTACAAACTTGTTCACCAACAGTCCTTCTGTGTTGGCCTGTACCTCTGAGAAATATATACCAAACAAGGGAGGTCCCAGGACTGAGCCTTGTGGGATGCCACTTGTAGCTGGTTTGTGGTCTGACATGGCTCCAGCATTTCAGACCATGTGGGTTCTGTCCTTGAGCCAGTTTGCAACCCATCTAGTAACATAGGGGTTTCTATTGAAGCTGGTGATCTTATCTATGATGACCAAGTGGGGTACTGTATGGAAGGCTTTTGCAAGGTCCAGGTAGGCTGTGTGGACCACCATCCCCTCGTCAATGGCCTTGGTGACCGTTTCAAATTACTGAACCAGATTTAAGAGGCAGGATCTGCCCTTAACAAAGCCAAAATGGGTAGGATCCAGTGTCTGTGTGTCCCCAGTATGTTTATTTCTGAGGTCCATGATGATCCTTTCCATAGCTTTGCAGACCAACCTAGTCAGGCTTCTGGGGCGATTGTTTGCAGTATCCATTGAGGCACCACCTTTGTGGAGAGGGTCCACTGTTGCTGTACACTGCTCTTTGGGTACATATCGTGCTTTGACACTGAACAGTGGTTTTGTGTGTGTGTTCAATTCTTCTTGGGGTTCATGTTGGACACAGCCCAGGACACCATCTGGTCCCATTGATGCTGTGTGTTTTGCTTTGGAGAGGCTGGCTGTTACCTGAGCATCTGCGATGTCAGGGGGCCAGCACTCTGCTGGGATAGATATTTGCCCTTTTGGTGGGGATGGGGGAGAAGTTTGCACTGAACCTGTCAGCTTGGATATTGGCAATGTCTGTGGGTTTGTTGTACTGTTTGTCATTTTGGACTAATTCTGAACATATCTGGGGATTCCCACACAGGTTCCTACAATAAGTAAAGAATGCCTTGTGATTATCCTTGGTGTTCTGTACAATTTTTATCTCACAGATGGCCTTAGACAATTTTGTGTGTGGACGTTGTTTTTCAATAATACTGGTCAGAGATGGCTTCCTTTTTTGTGATTTGGATCTATCATAGAGTAGCTTCCTCCTTGTATTGTATGGTTTGTTTATGGCTGGGGTCCACCAAACAGGATGCCTGCCTTTGGAGGATTGGGTCTTGGTTTTATTTGGGAATGCATGATCCATGCATTCCTGACGGTGTTCATAGAATGCGTTTATAAAGGGTTATGAGGTCTGGGCCGTATTTTTCACAGAGACAGGGGCTGTGAAGGATTCCACCTCAGTTTTGAGGTGTGTGACATATGCTTTAGTGAACATTTTTCACTGTGGTTTTCTGGCCATGGGCTTGGGTGGGGATGTGAATATCCAGTGAGATTACTATCTGGTGTGATCGTACCAGTGAGGGATACACTTCTGGTCTTGGGCATAGAGTCCCCATGTTGGTGATGATCAGGTCCAGTATGTTTTCCCCTCTTGTGGGAGTGGTAGCAAGTTGTTCCATAGCATTTTGGTTTATAAATTCTGGGAACTTTTGTCCTAGGGTGTTGGAGCTAGGGTAATGCTCCCAGTGTATGTTTGGGTAGTTGAAGCCGCCCAATATAATGGTGTTTGGGGAGATCTTCATATTTTCATGTGTTCTCCAGTCGGCCAAGTGTGGTTCCTGGGTTTAGGAGGGTGGTCTGTAACAGGCTATGAACTGGAAGGTGGTTTTACCCACTGTTGGTTACACATGTGTAGTCTCTGATGCTTCATGCTGTGCCACCAACCTGGGGGTGTGGGTATCTTTGACAAATATTGATACTCACCCTCCTTTTGTAGTTTGTTCCATGTTTTGCAGCTGTAAAGCATGGTATGAGGTGTACCTGTGAATGCTAGGTTGCTCTTGGGAGCCTTGAACCAGGTTTTTGTTACTGCACAGATATCAGCATTCTCCATGCTGAGGAGTGTTTGGAGTGCGTGCATCTTGCAGTTTAGACTTCTGGCATTGAGTAGCATTACTTATACTTTCTTATCCCTTGTGATACCTATGGAGGTGGGTTTGTCTTTTGAGCCTTACCTAGAAAAGGCACTATGGGGGTGACAAGAGCCTTTCACAATATCCAATAGGCCACAGGTGATAGGTGAAATCCATCCCTAGCAAAGCATCATGTCTTGTCGAGCATCTCATCCCAGGCTGACAGGCATTGAATCCCCTTTCACTGACACCAATACTTAAGCCAATTGTTGTAATTGATCATCTTGTCTTCATATTGTGGCCTCATGTTTGGTGAGGGTAGGATGCTACTGAAGGTCATCAAGTTTGCATATACGACATGGTGGTAAATGCTGTTTAGCACTACCTTACATTGCTTAACACATGGCAATCATGCCTCAGGTGTTGCTGCAGGGCTGCCTATGTCGGATGCACATACTGCACTCCCTATACATGTTTGGAAACAGGTAGTGTCAAGTTAGGCATCCCTTTTACTATATGTGCGAGTCAGAGAGAGTATCATTTCCAGGGTTCCTACTGAGCCAGTGTATGTGCTATGCGTTGCCTCTTTGCCAAGGCCAAGGCATACTGGGCACGCCTCCTTCTGCCTACTGGGGCAGGCTCAGGTTGTTCCTCCTCCGAGTCACGCTCTGCCTGTGATGGCCTTGGCACTGGTGGGGGGCTGTTTGGCCCAGGCCTATGCTGGTCCTGTTGCAGCTGTTTTTGCAGGATCATATTATGTAGCATAGCACATACCATGACAATTTGGGTACATGTAGTTGGTGAGTATTGCAAGGCTCCAACAGATGTATCCAGGCACCAGAACCGTGACTTCAGCAACCCAAACACATGCTCGATTAGATTTCGTGTTTGTGCGTGTGCCTCATTATGGCGTTCTTGTTCAGGTGTGTGTGCATTTCTGATGGGTGTCATCAGCCACAGCTCTGGTGCATAGCCAGCATCCCCCACTAAGTGACCATGTGGGATGTCCCCTTTGGCAAATGTCTGGTACAGCTGCGTCAGATGCCAGATATGGGAATCATGGTAGCTTCCAGGGCAGCCAGCACACACATTCATTATTATGCCCTGGGCATCACACACGACCTGGCAGTTGATGGAGGGGAAGCCCTTGTGGTTAATGTAGGCCCTACCCCGCTCACCGGCTGGTGCTTTGATGAGTATATGCGTGCAGTCTATTGCACCCACTACCTCAGGGTATTCTGCTATTTGTTGGAAGAGACGCATATTGCTGGCCAATACCTCACGGGAATTGGGGAAATATACATGATCACTGACATGGCATCCAGGAACTGGTGCAGTACCCTGGATGCTGATGCCTGTGATATCCCCATCATATCACCAGTTGGTCTCTGAAAGGTACCTGTTACAAGTATTCTTAGGCCAACACATACCTTGGTTTCCACTGGGATGGGTTCCCCTCTGTTGGTTCTGTGTGTGATGCGTGGCCTGCACAGCTCAACAATTTGCTGCAGGAGGTCTCTGTCCACTCTACAGCACTCCACTATCTCCAGCTCATGTAACCCCTGGTAGGTGACCCTGGGCCTGTACACGCTTCTCCATCTCCTCACTGTGGGTTGTCCGGCAGCATTTGCATTGTCACCACCCTCAGCATGTTGCATATGTCGTCTTATAACAGCAATGGCAGCCCCTAGCATTTTTTTTGTCTGAGTGAACCTTTTTTCAGTTTTCACTTCTAGTAGCATGCTCCAGTGTTTCAGTGTCTCTTGTGAGAAACAAACTGCACTGTTGTTTGCAGAGTTTTAAGTGCTGGGCTAGGCTAGTGTTCTGCCTGTGTTATTGCCTGATTCGGGTTGTTTTCACCTGCTAGCTCTACTAGTATCACCTGGTAGCTTCCTGCTATTTGTTGTGCTTCCTTTTTCCTTTGTTTCCTCAGGGGGAGCGACACGCATACAAGCGCAAACACGCTCACAGCAGCTCACACACGCGCATACATGCTTAGACGGACTAAAACTTGCTTATTCGGGCTAAAACGCGCGCACACCAGCGCAAACACGTTTACAGGTCTTCCAACAGCCTTATACATGCTTACTCCGGCTTAAACGTGCGCGCGCGCACTCTGTCTTACTCAAGTTTACAGGCACGCACAAGCGCGCATACCTGCTCAGCAAGAAACTTTGGTGTTATCCACAGTATACACCTTCCATTTCTTGGCTTTCCCTAGCCTACCTGTTGACACACCTCTTTCCATGATGTCTGACACCTAACAGATGCCACTGTCCTCCAATGAGCTGCACTACTTTCATACATACCCCCTTGTGATGTCACCTATCTCCTACTCTGTTCCTCCCCATATCCTACTCCTACACTCCACTGACTGTGCTCATTTGCTATGTAAAAGTGCGATTCACTATCCTAACATTCATTTACATAGAATTGCCTACTAATGCTTGGTTACATGTCTTAGACTGGGCTTCTCCCCTTAGCAACCCCTACTCGGTGGCCATGTTGTCTTCAGCCTGCTATTCCCTTACATTGTAATTTGACAATTTTCATAAATTCCATGTTTGTGGCTTTTATTGCCTTATTTTATGATTTTTATAGTGCACCTCGTTTGTGCGGCGCTGCGCTACGCTTAAACATCGGAAATCGGTGAAAAAAAAAATTTATTTTAATTTTGCATCAGGGAAACTTTCCAATGGCTGTATATTTGGCCATTGGCATGCTTCCTCAACCATATGCAACCTTTTTTGAAGCTGACAAGGCTCCATTGTGCTATTTGCAGAATGGTACTCAGTTGTCAACTGAGTACATTTCGGCAGCTAACACGTCTCCTACTCGGACAGGTTTCTGCTTCCTGGATTGCAAATTTACCTCATTTGCATGCCTTTCGGCTGCGAGGTAATTTGCATATCACAGCCCTCTCCATGTAAGAGACATGTTAGGAGCTCTCTTACATGCCCCTACAGGCTGTTCGTGGATCGCTCGTCGGACATGATGGCTGCATGGGGTCTTACTCTACTCGTAGACTTCGTGCAAGCCATCGTGAATCCGGCCCTATATGTGCATACATATCTAATCAGATATACCTATTTATGTCGATATATATACATAGATATCCATAACTATATGTGCATATATATCTGTATATGTGTAGACATATATTGCTGTGTATATGTAAAGAGTTGAGTGTTTATGTGTATGTGTGTGAATGTGTGTGTGTGTGTGTATATATATATATATATATATATATATATATATATATATATATGTGTGTATGTGTGTGTATGATATATATATATATATATATATCTATATATACACACACACATATATGTCTACCATACGTCCAGAACATGGAGTGGAGTCCTACCTCAGCACCAATAGTCCCAACTTCTTAGTACAAGGGGATGTCATGCATGTATTGCAGGTATATATGTAGACTGTTGCTACTGTAACAGGGGTTGTCTTAACAGACGTGTGTGTGGGAGGTTACATCTGCTTTTGACATGTGCGCCATTGGCTACTGACAGACATCCTACAGACATCATAGTACAGTACCACTGCTAGCACAGTAATGATCCTGTGGACTACAGCAGATATATGACCAACATATGTGGACAACCTGGCACTCTGTGGTCAGTCCAGACGTGTACACAAATACCCTTCATGCGAGACATCTGGACCACTCCTCACAATGTGGATATTAATAGCTATGTACATGGGTATATCATGTAAATACTGGACTACATATGCCCACACAGTTTATGCATTCACACACGCCAGTTTGTCTTGACACACAAAACCTGGCGGTGCAGAGTTCATATACTACCCAGTAGTTAGTGACATACATCTGTACAGAATCCCACTGCTTTGTCAGAAATACACAACAGGTATGGTGGCCTGGAAGCAGTACTTCTTGCAAATAACTGGATATAACAGCACACTGGGTGATTACACTAGGCTGCTAGGCATGTCACAAAGCACTGTGCAAACTACAGGCAGACTGCCACAAGTCTGAACTACATTTTGTATGGGGGAATATACATGCACCTGCAAATATAGCAGGTTCTATACGTAGTCACAGCACAGAGTAACAGACACCTGTGAGAAAGTGCATACCCACAACCAATGTGAACACAACCACAGCCACATATGGTGCGCAAGCTTAATATGACACTATATGGACTGTCTGATAAACACCATCCTCATATGTGCCACTCACACACTAACCCTACATACACTGGGTCATGACACATTGTGGGCCAATGCCTGTCTGTGGTATGGGACACGTGTGTCTAGCCTACAGACATGTGAGCCAATAGGGTACCATACACTGGAGCAGCATGTAACATCAGATAGAACAGAACCAAGAACAATGGCATCTACAACAGTCTGTGCACAGCTCAAGGTACGTATGCACAATACACATACTGTCGACAATCACCATAAGTACATAGACCCCAGTACTGTACACACAACCGCAGAATGCCCAGCTTATGTCCTAAGAAATACCCCCTACTATACATAACATGTCTAGCAGTCTGATATCTAACTGGCTTATCAGGTGGTGGTCTTTTTCTTTCAGCTGTTCCCATTAGGGGTCGCCACAGCGGATCATCTGTTTCCATTCCTTTTGTCCTCTGCATCTTGCTCTGTCACACCAACCACCTGCATGTCCACTCTCACCACATCCAGAAACCTTATCTTGGGCCTTCCTCTTTTCCTCTTACCTGGCAGCTTCATCCTTAGCATCCTTTTCCCAATATACCCAGCATCCCTCCTCAGCACATATCCAAACCAATGCAATCTCACCTCTCTGGCTTTGTCTCCAAACCATGCAACCCAGGCTGACCCTCTAATATACTTATTCCTAATCCTGTCTTCCCTTGTCACACCCAGTGCAAATCTTACTTTGCCACATCCAGCTCTAACTTCTGCCTTTTTTTCAATAACAGTGTCTCCAACCCATATAACATAACTAGTCTCACTACCCTCTTGCAGACCTTCCCTTTCATTCTTACTGGTACTTGTCTGTCACAAATCACTCCTGACACTCTTCTCCACCCTGCCTGTACTCTCTTCTTCACCTCTCTTCCACACTCGCTATTACTCTGAACTGTTGATCCCAAATATTTAAACTCATTCACCTTTGCCAACTCTACTCCCTGCATCTTCACCATTCCTCTATCCTCCCTCTCATTCACACACACACATATATTCTGTCTTAGTCTTGCTGACCTTCATTCCTCTCCTCTGTAGAGCATTTCTCCACCTCTCCAGAGTCTCCTCAACCTGTTCCCTACTCCCACTACATATCACAATGTCATCTGCAATCATCATAGTCCACGAACTCCTGTCTGATCTAGTCTCTCAACCTGTCCATCACCACTGAAAATAAGAAAGGGCGCAGAGCTGATCCTTGATGTTATTAGGTATGATGTCAATAAAAAATGGTGTACAGAACATATGCACCTCTTACTGCATGACCTATGTACAAAGGTTGACAGACTTGTGGCTGGAGCTACAAACACTGGGCCAATACTGGCATGTTGCTGTGATAACCTCATACATTTACTGTCGTACCAGTTTTTTTTGTGACATATGTCCTATGAGGTATATGAAGTCAGTAACTCTCATGGCTGTCACCACGTCCTGACTGCAAACCTCACACTATGCTTCTACAGTTCTCAGGTGTTCTGTGAGTAACACAAGAACAAAAGGCTCCACACATTGCCCAGTCTGCAGATAACCCTACAGATGGGTGTTTCCTCAAACACACAACACTGTCATGACAGGTATTAAATCATGTAGACCAGCCATATCTGCACACACCCTATTAAACCATTACTCCAAATGTAGAAGAACAACACTTACATTCTGAAGTCATGTCTGGCACATTCCCCCTCCTGTCTGTTGGCCCGTTTCCACAGTGGATGTTGTTAGAGGTAAATCCCAATACTATCTGTGATGCTGTTTGCCAAACACCAAATTGAGGTCTTGCTCACCAACATAATGTTCCTAGATATTGGAGTGTGTTTCCATGCAACTGGCTATGGGAATGTTACCACAGCTGTTCCACATGCAATCAGCTAGTGGGGGACTGCAATTCATGCAGAGGCCATCAACTGATCATGAACATCACTTACAAAACACAGGCTGCTGCCTAAGCAAAGCAGGTGTACTTCTCCACATCCACGAGAGGGAGTGTGAGAGACAAAGTAAGTCAGGGGAGAGGGTGGGAGAGTAAAACCTAAGCATGTTTGTGTCACACACCAAACAGTACAGGGTTTCAAACCCCTATGTATTGCTATCACATCTATGCAGTTACTGCATGTGCCACATAACTTACATGTTGGGGAGCTGTACAAAAGTATATTGGATGGTGAGTGACATCTGCAACAGTGATATAGTAGCGATAAGGTAGGTGTAGTACATGTGCCTGTCCACATGAACAGGTGTCAACGTCAACACAGCCAAACTCTCTCAGGGACTCACACACACTGACACAGTTAGCAGGGTCAAGAATAGACTTCCTAACTAGCTAGTTTGCCACAATACAGTAATGTGCAGGTACCACATGCACCACAGGGGTTATCCGGATGATATATGGGCAAAGGTTATGTAAAGGTGTCTGACATCAGACAGCATGCTTCAGTAGGCCAATGGGAGCTGTAGTGTGAATGTGGTCGAAAGCATACTCCACACACACAGTGTCAGTACTGACATGCATGGGTGCATTGCTTCACAGGTGTGTAGTGACTAACTGTGCCAGAAAGCATACTCCACACACACACACAGTGTCAGTACTGACATGCATGAGTGCATTGCTTCACAGGTATGTAGTGGTTGACTGTACAAGACTAGGTGAAGGGTATACCTTGGCATCAGGCCACATGACAATTGTCTGCAGTGTGGCTCAGTGGTGTTGTCTGGATTGGCCCACACAGGTGGGTATTGTATTCACCAGTCACCTGGGCTACTATTGTGTGTGTGCTGTGCAATGCCTGCCATGTATGTGTTCTATAGTCCATGACATGGACGGTGTCTGGGATGTGCACATGTCCCACGTGCATGTTCAGTGACATGTGGAACTGTACCTGGGGTGTCTGGCCCATGTTGTGTACACATATTATCAGATGTGCCAGTCTGGCCTTATATGACAGGAACTGGTAATGGACACCAGGTTGACCCTGCACCTACATTGATAGGATGATACAGGTATTCCCTGGTGTCAGTGGCATCTGTCCATACAGAGCATGTGTTTAAGGCACTGTATGTCCTTTGTGTGTCATATTTGATGGCACCACAGTTGTTGCATTCGTCCAGTGGGGAACACAGTAAAGGCGCACTGTCTGCAATTATGTGTCTATTGTAGTGATGGGACAGGGTGCCATGCCCTCTGCAGTCCACTGCAATCACACCATGGTTACTATCTGTGGGCAATATGCAGGGTACTACCAACAAAGCGGTTGTTGCCTAGGCAACTGTTTGTGTATGAGACATGGGTTAAGAGTGTTCTTTGGGTAATACAAGGGTTGCTTACTTTGTTCGCCAAGCTTTGATGTCACATGTAGGGGTATGGATTGGCACCCCAGCCTCTCGGCTATTTGACATCTGTCATCCTTTTAAGGTGGACATTGTGACATATAATAGGCCCACCATATAAGAAATTTGCAAAACCCACTCCACAATGAGTTGTCGTTACACACACTCAGCCACCTCCACACAAGATACAAATGACAAACACACACAGTTGCCACAGGAAACACCACGGAGATTACTGGACTACTCCTTTCCCACAGGTGTATTTCACTGCGAATGACATCAGCAGACTTGCCAAAGAAGGGCAATGGAGGTTGTATTGACTGTGAATGGCCTCAAAAGCATTGCTACCTACACAGACAAACACACACACAAACATCCACACTTGCCATGTCTGGGAAAAGAACCCCTACCGAACTACTATATCACACTACAGCATTATACTGTTATAGGACACACCACTGAGATTACTGGACTACTCCTTCGCCAAAAGTGCATTTCAAAATGAATGACATCAGCAGGCTTGCCAAAGAACGGCAATGGAGGTTGTATTGACAGAGTGGCCTCAAAAGCATTGCTCCCAACACAGATAAACATCCATACTTCCCATGTCTGGGAATAGAACTCCTAATTAATCACACAGTTATAGGATGTGCCACAGAGAGTACTGGACTACTCTTTCCCCACAGGTATATTTCAAAGTGAATGACATCAGCAGGCTTGCCAAAGCAGGGCATTTGAATTGTAGTGAGTGTGACTAGACTACAAAGCATTGATCCCTACATAAACACACAAACACACAGTTGCCATGTCTGGGATTAGAACTCCTACCTAACTAGTTTATTACACTACAGCATTACACAGTTATAGAATGCACCACAGAGATTACTGGGCTACTCCTTCCTCAAAGGTGTATTTCAAAGTGAAGGACATCAGCAGGCTTGCCAAAGTAGGGCATCTGAACTGTAGTGAGTGTGACTAGCTTAAAAAGCATTGATCCCTACACAGACACACACACACACACACACACACACACAGTTGCCACACTTGGGATCAGAACTCCTACCTAACTAGTTTATCACACTACAGCATTATGCAGTTATAGGACGTGCCACAGAGATTAGTGGGCAATCTTTTCCCCAAAGGTGTATTTCACAGTGATTCACATCAGCAGGCTTGCCATAGCAAGGCTATGGGGAGGGCAGTGTGTGTGCATGGGCCATAACCCATTCATCTAGAGGTAGACACACCACACTCAGGCACACACAGGTTTATATTCCGCAGGTAGACATATACAACTGCTAGATGACTACTGCCTTGTACAGTCATGTTGCACAGTTAGCACTAGCACCAGAGTCTATAATGCTGAAGGATTCCAGAGGCTAATTTTTTCAGTGAGTAACATTTACACATCATGGGGTTGTAGCCATTTGGCTGTGTGCTGAGTGGGACAGGCCTCATGATGGAAGGCTATTTGTCACTGTCACTCTCTTCCAAACATCTACGTATGTGTACATTTGGCATATTATAGCGTGTTGTCCTTGGATGTATGTGTGTGTGTGTGTGTGTGTGTGTGTGTGTGTGTGTGTGTGTGTGTGTGTGTGTGTGTATTCCTATCCAATGTGTGTGCAAAGCATGACTGGTGCATACTGAGGAGTGCATGCACTAACATCTGCAACTGTCATATGTATGGTCCACTGTTGTTGCCAGACATGGGCTTCATTTCTTTAAGTGTGTGAGCATGCCCAGTATGATCCTTCAGTATTTTGTTGTCTTCTGACATTGCCTTCATTTCTCTAAGTGTGGGAGCATGCAAAGTATGCCCTTCTGTACTGAATGTGTGAATCCATTCCAGGTAGGTTGTACTCCAGTGCAGACCTCTGTGTTCTACACAGCTAGCAAATTGTTTCTGCAGGATATCTGTAGATCAGTTGGCAATATGGGGTCAAACTGGGCAAGGGATAGTGGTGACACCAGTATTTGTTACAGATCTCATGCTGCCACTATAGGTGTATCTGCTGGCATCCCATTCAGCCACCAGATTCCCTTGCATGCTCACATCTATACAATAGATACAAATAATACATGCTACTCCATTCGGCAATTGGTAAGAAGAGTGACTTACCTTGTGGCTGTGCCAGTACTAAGGATGGTGCTGGAGGGCTGACTATGTCGGATGCACATAGTACACTCCCTATACATGGTTGAGCACATAGGTCATGTTTGGCATCCCTTTTACTGTATGTGCAAGTCAGAGAGAGGTGTCATTCCCTGGGTCCCTACTGTGTTAGTGTGCGTTGCCTCTTTGCCAGGGCATACTGGACACGCCTCCTTCTACCTAGTGGGGCAGGCTCAGGTTGTTCCTCCTCCAAGTCACTCTGTGCCTTGCAGGCCTTGGCAATGGTGGGGAGCTGTGTGGCCCTGTTCCATCATGCTGTTCCTGCTGCAGCTGTTTCCGCAGGATCATACTGTGTAGCATGGCACATATGATGACAATTTGAGTACATGTAGCTGGTGAGTACTGCAAGGCTCCACCAGATGTGTCCAGACACTGGATCCGTGACTTGAGCATCCCAAACACATGCTCTATTATAATTCTGGTCTGTGTGTGCGCCTTATTATGGAGTTCTTGTTCAGGTGTGTGTGCATTTCTGATGGGTGTCATCAGTCACGGGTACAGTGTGTAACCAGCACCCCCCACTAGGTGACTGTAAGGGATGTCCCCATCGGCAAATCTCTGGTACAGCTGTGTCAGATGCCAGATGTGGAAATCATGATAGCTTCCAGGGCAGCCAGCACACACATTCATTATAATGCCCTGGGCATTGCACATGACCTGGCAGTTGATGGAGGAGAAGACCTTGTGGGTGATGTAGACCCTACCCTGCTCACCGAGTGGTGCTTTGATGCATATGTGCGTGCAGTCTATAGCACCCACTACCTCAGGGTATTCTGCTATTTGGTGGAAGAGATGCATATTGCTGGACAATGCCTCATGGGTGTTGGGGAAATGTACGTGCTCACTGGCATGTGCTGACATGGCATCCAGGAACTGGTGGAGTACCCTGGATGCTGATGCCTGTGAGATCCCCATATCATCCCCAGTTGGCCTTTGGAAGGTACCTGTGGCTAGTATTCTTAGGCCTACACATACCTTGGTATTCACTGGGATGGGTTCCCCTCTGTTAGTTGTGTGTCAGGCGTGACCTGCACAGCTCAACAATTGCTGTAGGAGGTCCCTGTCCACCCTATAGTGCTCCACTATCTCTAGCTCATGTAGCCCCTGGTAGGTTACTCTGGGTCTGTACACTCTTCTTAGTCTCCTCATTGTGGGTTGGTCGACAGCATTCTCATCCTTGCCACCCTCAGCATCTTCCACATGTTGATGTATGACAGCTACTGCAGCCCCTATCATTTTATAGTTTTTGTTTGTTAAAATTTCCTCACTTGTATACACCGGTAGTGTAGAGTATGTGGGAAAAACCAGAGGGAAAGGTGTTTGCATAGTTATAGTAGTGTACTGGGCTGCTGCCTGTGTAACTGGCTGATTCTAATACATTTCACCTGCCAGCTATGCTAGTTTTCTCCTTGATTACCTTCCTACTACTGTTTTCCCTTCCCTTTCCCTTCCCATTGCCTTCCTGTTCAAGACCAGGGCATGCCGCGCAAACACAGTGCTCAAATGTGCACAGTGCTGCTATTTCCTGGTTTACTTTTTTTCCCTTTAAAACCCGGTGTGTGGTGCGCACACCCACTTTGGCAATGTAAAGAGTGCTAGGCAGCCTGACACACACCCCCTTGCTTAGCTCTGCTAAGCTAAGGGCAAACCCGAGCCACAGGGATCCAATCTGCTTACAATATGCCTGACACACACCCCCTATGATGTCAGCTAACTCCTAGGCTTGCACCAAGCTATTCCTGCACTTACACTGTTGGGTGCTGACTAGCACTGAGGGGAAATCTGGGATTCAGCATCATTCCCCTCAATTACATAGGATTGCCTGCTAATGAATAGTTACAGGTCCCACCACTGAGCCTCCCCCCTTAGCAACCACTATTCACTGGCCATGTTGTTGTCTGCCTGCCATTGAGTATAATGGCAAAATAGTGATTTTGGTTACAATGCTTATTTCAGGTTATTTTTTTTGTCCGATCCTGTTTGCGTGCTGCTGCCCTATGCTTAAACAGCTGAAATCAGCTAGCAAAAATAAAGTTAATTTTTTTAAAACTGTTTTCCATGCCAATGGCCATATATTTGACCATTGGCATGCTTTACACATTATATACACCCTTTATTTGGAGCTGTCATGGCTCCGTTTTGTAGTTTGCAGAAATGTACTTGGTTACTAACAGAGTACATTTCTGCAGATGGCACGAGTCCTGGACAGCCAGCTGCCAGCTTCCTGGATCACAAATTCATCTCATTTGCATGGTTTTCACCTGCAAATGGGTAATTTGCATACAGGAGCTACGCACGTGCAGAAATACTGCAGGAGCATTCGTGCACGTCTCTGCAGCTTATTCCTGGATTGCACAGGGGACATATTGCCTCCTGGAGCTCCTGCACTGTTCCTGTAAACCGTGTAGGGCTTACTGAATCTGGGGGTATAACCATAAAAAAAGAAATGCACAAATAGTATCATCTAATAAAATATGTCTGCATTAGAACACTGATTTGCTAAAATGTCGATATTCATAACATCAAACCCATAGTGTTGAAACACGGCAACACCAGTGTCTCAAATAGTCGCACATCAAAACATCACACAATGCAAGAAGGTGGTTTTGTGAGATCATGGCACAGTGGATATTCGGGTTCTGCCCATAAACAGCTGTAAGTATGATCTCAGAATTGATATATAATTTGCAAGGGTTGGGGGTTCAGGGGGGTTACCCTTCTACAAAAACATTTGTCATGGTCAAACATTTGACTTTCTGGGAACTCCATGTTATTTGATGTTTTGATAACGTGGGTTGGATGTTAAGATCATCAATATTTTGGCAAGCCGATGTTATAATACAGATCCCTAATAAAATGTTTATTCTGCTGGGGAGATTATATCTAACAGAGTTGCTGTAGTTCTCAGTAGCGACTTCCTTAGTTCCTTGGGCATGCAGCAATAAACTTAAAACATGAAGCAGGAGATAATCCTGCCCTCAAAATTTCAAACACTGGTCTTCAATAATCGAAACATTATCCATCAAGAAAGACTTTCAGTAAATTTTAAGATAAAAATCTACCCATTAACTTTCAAAGCTTGAGCAAATTTGATTCTAGAAAATTATAAAATATAAATTTGAACTAAAGAAATGACATCAGTTTCAGTTTAACACTGCAGATTGAACAGCTGCAAAAATCACTAGATATAGACATGGCAACTCTTTTTATATGTACAAGAACAGGAGTTATAGTGCTAGACGAGGCTGTATCTAAACTGTTACAGCACTCTGAACTTAAGATGTCCCAAGTATTATTGCTAAGCCATACCTCACTCCCAACGCCAGACTAGCCACTGCTTGCACACATCTGCTATCCTCCTTCCTGTAGGCTTCCCTTATAGTCACTAATCTTAGAAAATCAGACTTCAACAGCCTAGAATCATGCTACAATAAGATAGCTAAATATGCCACCAATCAACCACACAGATCTCACCACTGTTTAGCTCTCTCACAGTTAAAAGGTTAATCAGCTAACCTTAGCCCACAACATAATCCATTTCCCCAGTAACTGCTCTGCTATCTTCCACCTAGTCCAACCTAGTAACAATTTCAAATCTCTCAGATGATCTAACAAACTCTTACTCAAGGTCTCCAACTCCCACAACTATCATGTCGACTCCCTCTACTCTCACAAAACAGCCAAACTCTGGAACACTCTTCCAGAGACAACAAAAACCCCAACTCATTCAGTTCAAGGCACTCCTAAAGGAACATCTAACTAATCATTGGCTGTGCTCTTGTCACTCCCCTGGATAACTACTAACCCACTTCTATTTTAGTTCTCCTCATAACTACTATCCATTGTTGTATTATTTGTCTTGTATACAAATAGCACAGTATTATAAGGTGCAGTTGCTTTGTTTGTACGACTGCCTGTATTGCTCTAGCAATCATATTGTATAAATGCCTGTATTGTTTGCAATCATTATTGCCTGAAATACTGTGGAGCTTTTCTCCCTTGGTCTCCGCTGCAAACTGGCCCCTGGCCCAGTCAGACACTACCCGGTAAACAAATGTAAAAAAATAAATAAATGTTCACCTTATCATATATAGACATGCACACACACAAACACGCATAGATATTAGGACTGCAATTAATAAAACTGAAAAATGTGTCAAAGTTGGAAAACATAATTTTATTTATTAAATAACCTTACTTGTGTGCATATCTTATTCACTGCTATGCATGCCACTTCTGTCACAGGCTTTTGGTTATGGGTATGCTACATTGCTTACCTTGTTATGCTGTCTTGCCTACTAGAGCAGGACTGACGCATGTGCACACAAGGAGTGATGCTAAAATGGAACTTAGCAAAACCTCAAAATGTGAGTATCTCACCCAAATTAACTTACTATTAAATTACTATTAGAGTCCAAAACTTAAAACCAAAACAAAAGGACAAAATCTCTACATTTCTTTAGCAGAGATGTAAAACAGTAGCAAATCTGAATATAATAATTAATCTATGCCTGAATCTCATTTCTTTTAACAGGTTCAAAATAATAATTAGTAAGGTACCACAAGTAAATATGCAATGAAAACTAAAAGCCCTTATTTTTCTTGGATGTAAAATTTTTACACGATCCTGGTGTTGACATTTGTTTTCAAGAGTTCACTGTCATTAACAGCATATACCACTGTCATCCAGTTGTGCCCTCAGTTGTACTCTGCTATCACTCAACTGACGCTGCCCACTGCCAACGCACGCCTAAAATTAAATATTGCCGAAATGTGCACATAGGTAACCATGGGATAATTAATTTCTAGAACTGAAAAAAAAATCCCAGTTGCATATTACACACAAATGCAGGAAATATGAAGGATAATAGTCTTCTTAGGTTATTCAGGTTGTTAAACCACAGGTATCAGTAGGACTCTGTTATAGTCCATGTGGGCATAAATGACCTGAGACATATGTTTCTGGTCTATATGAAGAGAGACAAAGTGTGTCCCATGCTAGACTGAGCCTGGCATTGAGCACCACTCCACCTTTTTTAAGGATAATGCCATAATGCGTACAAAAGATGATTGACTAACAACTGGCATCATTTTTGGTATCATTCAAAGGGGGAACAATATTTGTTGGCCTGGGGGGATATGGTTGTCAAACCATGCTGCTTCACCAGAGACAGTCCGCACCTGTTCCCTCTTGGCTCTCAGACAATAACTACAACTTTAACCATCTCCATAAAGGCCTTTTTAAGCACTGCCAACCTGATTAACCAGCTAGCATAGCTAAACCAACTCAGGATAATCTAAAGGACTTGCTGTTCAATAACAGAAATCTAAACAAAGGACTTATTGTTCAATGACATTAATCTAAACAAAAAAACTTTAACTATACAGTCTTTTCCAGGGTGAGGAAAGCTTGCAGGGAGTACTGAGATATGGTTTAAAGCTATGGAAAGCAATCCAGGAGTGCAGGGCTATAATACTTTCCACACATTAAATGCATACAATGAGACAAAAGATGAAGGTGTCTCACCCATATCATATCTTTGCAAGCTATAGGTCCCCCCTGTATGACCCAGGAAACCCACACCACTTACTTGAATAAACTAGAGTCACTCTCTGTTTGAGCTAACACCATACTCATGGGTAACTTCAACTACCCCCATAAAAAAATAGGAATCATACACGACTCCAAATGATCAGGCCCAAAGATAACTTGACTTTGTCAATGCAAATGCCCAGGACCAGTCAACCTGTAAGCACAGTATGGGTGAAAACATGCTCAACATATTCCCCACCAACATGCATGAACATTACACCCCCTTGCAGTGCACCATCCTCAATGGTCAGGTCCACATAAAGTTGACTCCTCTAGAATAAACAATAAACTGTTCCACAAACCAAGTAAAATTGCTGGTGAAATGGATGTCCAAAAAGTATTTATTGTCAGTAAAAACACAAAGAACTGAACCACGATGAACTCTGTTAACCCGGGTTTCGTCCTTACATACCGGACTTCTTCAGAACCTAGAATAAAACCTGGGACACCAACTAACCCTGCAACTTTTAGGAATTAATCCAAGGCAAACTTCCTACTATTAAGTGACACCCTGGCAAAACTTCAAGCCCTCCAAACCCAGGGAACACTGCTGTCTATGCAGAAGTACGACAAAAACCCTTCACAATCATGTATACAGCTACATAAAGGCAGCAATACTTATCCAAAAAAAGAAGAAGAAAAAAAAGCCACCCAGGTGGAAGCCCAGCATCAACAGGTTACATCAAAAAGTGAAGAAAGTCATGTCCAAAAATAGGAAGTGCAATGCCCAGCAAGAGAACTCATCAAACTAAACAAGCAACATGGGGGACTTATGAAGTCTATCAAAGACAGATTTTTGAATTAAAGTAGTCCCCCACACTGAGGACAATCACAAGGGATGCTTAAGCTATGCCCGCAGCCTCAAAGACAATACACAACAATGTGCTGAACTGATTATAAATGGAACAATTTATACCGAGCTGAAGGGTATAACAAATCTACTGGCCAAGAAATTAAATCTTCAGTGTTACTCTCTTTCTCCTCCATACATCTCCTAAAAATTAGTTGCAAACATAACTCCCCCAACCATCAGTAAGAAACAGGTCTTCAATGCGCTCTCCAAAGCCAAAAATATTGCATCCATGGATCCAGATAGCATCTCAGGATGCCTTCTTAATAGCATGAAACATTACCTGTCTGCCTCCAAATAGGCTTTGTACCACAGGAGTGGAAGACTGCAGCTGCTGTACCTCTACATAAGGACTGACCAGCCACAGACCTCAAGAAATTACTGATCCACAAGTTTGACTAGTTTCATACATAAAGGCATGTAAAGAACGAGGACGTAGGTAACCTGCAAACACTGGACCCATCACAGTTCGGCATTGTTAAATGAAGGTCATGCCTATTAAATCTGGTGGACTTTTTTGAGAGGGTCACCAAAGCACTGGATGAAGGTAAGACAGTTCACACAGCTTACCTTGACCTGTCCAAGTCTTTTGATATATCCCACTCATGCATTATAGACAAGCTCACTAATTTAGGTATAAACCCTTTCATCACCACTGGATAGACAACGGGCTCACTGATAGGACCCAGGAGGTCAAAATAGGTGAGGCCACCTCCACCAAGAGACAAGTAATTAGTGGAGTCCCCCAAGGCTCCTTATTGGGCCCGCTCATTTTTGGCATGGATTGCTCTGAAATGGAAGCAAATGCTGAAGGGTCTGGATATGCACATAGACAGTAGCCTTACTTTCAACCACCACATCCAATAGTCTGTATAAAAAGTCCTTTTATGTTGAGCAACTTGGAATTAAAACATGGCATCTAGATCCAAAGAGGTCATTATCTCACTGTACTCTACCCCTTTCAGATCAATCTTAAGAGTACAGTCCTCTCCTTGGTATGTAACGTACCAGGCATGTGCAGCAACTAGAATGACTTCAGAGGTTCCTTACAAAAAGAATACAAGGCATAACAAACCTGCCTTATGCAGAGTGCCTTGAAGCCCTTTCCCTCTGTTCAATATCCTATAGATTGCTGTGGGGTGACTTATGCCTGGCTTATGAAGAATCTGCAAACCCCACACTTATGAATCTCCTACATATTTGTAGGTCAGAGTACCAGAAATACAATGCCTAGGGAACTGAAATTTTCTGTGATATAAACAGAACATGTCAGGTAGACAAATATGTGTCCCAGAGGCTGCCGCTCCCATGGAACAGGCTTCCCATCCATGTAGAGATGAGTTTGTTTTTCCCCAGTTTAAGTGCAACCTAGACCATGGATAGGGAATAGGAAATTTACACCGGACTTTCCACTCATGTCCAATATGGATAGAGGTAGCTTATAAATGCCTGTATCTCACTGTCCTATTCAAATACAGGACATCATTATTGTTTTGGTAAAAATTGGTTAGGCTTAGAAAGGCCCCCTGGGTTGTTAGCCTAGTAATCTGTGAATCTGAGTTATCATGGCTATGCTGAATAATGACATAGGAAAATTTCAGACATTGGATACAAACCAGTTTGGTTTCATCAAGGGCAGGTCATGTCTACTTCACCTGGTACACTTATTAGAGATGGTCACCAGTGCAATGGATAAGGACAAAATTGTGCACACTGCCTACCTCTGGCCAGGGCATTCATTACAATACTCCACTTGGGTGTAGTTGACAGGCTCTTGAAATTATTGATAAACCCCTATATCACCCACTGGATAGCCAACTAGTCTACCACTGCCAAAAAAGCCACTGACCAGCACCCTCTTGTGTGCATGTCTTGTGAAGCAGACCGTAGATGCTGAGAGACATTCCAAGAATGCACATGGATTCCTTTCCACAAAAACCCAGAAAAGGCATTGTATCATCTATTGCTGTAGTGGGAAAATTTGAATGTGAAAAACGGTTGTAGACCTGTTGAAGGTGAAAGGCCATGTCACTAAATTTTGATTATGCCACTAAATGTCTAAATGCAGATAATATGATCACCATCAGGAAGCTAACTACAGCTAGGCAGTCACATTCCTACCTGAGACAATATAGGACCACTCCCAAACTGCACATACATAAAGCCATGTACACACACAAAAAAGTTGCAAAGAATTTTATACACATACACAAGTATAAAAATGCCCCTACAATCTGTAGAAAATGTTATATACAAAGGCAGGCTATCAAATAATTATTAAAAAGAAATAGCCTGGCCTAACAGAGTTAAACAACCAGAAGTAAAGAAAAAAAAGAAACATCTCACACATACTGAAAATAAATCGTTACATATACTATGCAGTGAAATGGCAATATGTAATAAATGAACCCTAGTAAACATTTTAAACTATTTAAATCACAAAATGTTACAAAATAAAGTACAATCAGTTCATAACTCTTACTTATCTGCTCCTCCATAAGTTACACACAACACAAATTGCATGAATAATTCACCACAATTTAAATAGGAAATTCACAAGCATTAAAAAAAAATCACGGTAATCTCCCAGTGAAGTACCTCGCGGGCGGTACTGCGCAGCTTTGGGCGTGTCCACAGTGACTGGCAGGTCGTCGTACATCTGATTAACATACGTTACAAAAACACATTATTCATCAGTGACTGTGGGATGCATAGTCGGTAACTCAAGAAATTTAAAACAAGTTAGTCCCAAGGTAGTTCCAACGCCCTAGTATACCACCAATAATAGCACATTCACAGTTCTACATTAACTATACACCTAGCACATGTAGTTATATGTTTAACACATTATTAACATTATTATTCTGCTATAAATGGATGGATGCCATTGCAAACCTCTTTGCTAATTTCACATATAAAAGAGTACCAGGATTCGCATGAGCAGGAACTGGGTGGCCTTGTAAATGCTTGAAATGTCGACAGGACTAGAAAAAACAACTGTATCAGCTAATTTGCTTATATTACATGTTTTACTCAATAGACTACATTTGCAAGGTTATTCCTGATTGAAAAATCTACAAAAAATGCACATGATGCAATGTTTTTCCTTGAATACAGTGACCGGTGCAATACGTTCTTAGTGTGCATTTGTTTCTAATGATTTTCCGTGTTTTCCGTGAGTTAGCACTAGGGTGTAATGAATTTCATGTGTAATACTTCACTGTGTTTTCGCTGATTTGCTTATATGAAATGTTTATAATGAACACACTACATTTGCAATGTTATTCCTTATATCAACGTTTGCTTTTTCTGTACATTTGCAATGTTTTTCCTTAATTGACTGGCACATTTGAGTGACAGTGAGCGCTGAAATTTTGGCACATACAGATTTGATGTAGTGAAGCCATATTGTTATGTTATGATGTTTTACGTTCTTGCAGTAAAATGTAGATAGAGCGTCTATGACTTCTCGGTTTCAACTGAAACAACAACAGCTGTCTGTTTTGATGGTGCAATAACCTGTAAAGTGATGGTGCAATAACTTGTTTCTGAAATGGAGATTTTAACTTCTGCTGTCTGTTTTGATGGTGCAATAACCTGTAGCTATTGATTGATTTACCGAAATTAAAGGAATGTTTTTTTCAAGAATTACGTTAAATAAACTGCGTTTATTTCAAATACAATTGAATCGTTCCATTGTGCAGCGTTCGAAATAAATGTGACAGCAGACAGCTGTCAGGGTTACTAGGAGGCGGGCTTTCAACAATTACATGACATTGTGAGTCTAGGAGGCGTGTCCAGGGCGGGCTTTGCTACTGCGCATCCTGCGAGGTACTTCACTGGGAGATTACCAAAATCACTTACTTGTAATGTCCATCTGTGTGATATAATCATCTGCCTTTTTCTACAAATCTCATAATTTCTTCAAACGACCTTCACATAACCAACCTACTACCAAAAAAAAAAAAAAATAGCCATCATACATTAAAACTTACCACAACATAACCCAAAGTCAGAAGTCTTCCTTTCACGAAACCTACCAAATTCAGTTCATAATCCCATTGTCACCAACAAAAAAGTAAAATTCTAAATAAATCAAGAAACAAGACTGCACTAACCTCTCAACCAGTCTTATGTTGTAACCATGTGTTCTGTGAGCTGAATTCTGTAGAAAGTGATACAGATTCAACTCCTAAAGAAGGATATCAACCATCCCCTCATGATCCAATAAATAAATAAAACAGAAATAAAAATCAGACAACTGATTCTCCACAGGAAGTACGCAGGCTATGCCTAAACTGATTACTTTATAATGAGTGCATTACCTCGTTGACAAACTCAAAGAAATGCATTGAAAAAACGGATACATTGTAAACATCCCATCATTTATGCTTCTCATTCACTTAAATGAAAATTAGGATCAATGCAGAAGATAGTGTAGTTAGTGCCTCATCAAGCTGAATATGGTTATTTTCACCTCTGCTGGCACCTATTGGTTAATCCAGGGGTCAAGATCAAAAATGCTTAACACATATCCAAGGATGATGGCTGCGAGCTTAGAGTAATTATATGCAAGATGACTAATTCAAGCTTCTTTTACCACATACTGTGCCTGGGACATGACTAGAATATTTACAGAGATTTAGCTACCTTTTAGTTCATGTAATAAACTTATAAAACTACTGATTTTGTGTGGATATTTCAGTTTACAGAAAATGCAAACAAAATCTGTGTATACAATTTTAAGGGCATTATTTATGAGCCTGTAACAGACACGCAACAGATACCAAGAAATAATTACAGTGGAAATATGGGGAAACCACAAACATCAACTTCTCATGTGGGGAAGGGCTGTATAAACAGAATATAGTGTGAGGGGAACGTATTTTCTTCTCATATCACAGCAACGACCAAAATTTCATGATTTATGGGTTGGGTTGGGTTGGGCTTTTCTAAACTACCATCAGAAGATGGTCTGAAACACAGATGCAGAGTACAGCACAAGGAGATATTTTTTTAGGGATCATGTCCGTCCGTTATGGTCCTGCAATGCACTGAATGGTGCACACAGTTTACATAGCATGCGTAGCCCAGTGTAAATGACATTTGTGGTGCAGCTATACATCATCCACAGTGAGAAATAAAATATAGAGCAATGAGAAATGTTTCAAAACAGCTTAAAGGAGACATGCAGTTAAAGAACCATAGTCCTTTTGTCATATTATGAAAGCATGTATATAAGTTGACATGAAAAAAAAAATTATATATATATATATATATATATATATACACATACACATTTCATAGGTTAGTACTAAGCTAACTGCCCTTGCGAGCCATTGTAAGCCTAGCCAGTTATCCCTTGTGAGACTCAAACCCTGCACCTTGTGCTTGTAAGGCAAACACCTTAACCATTGTTAGGGGGAAAAAAAAAAACGTACAATAAGCTGGTTGCATAAGTGTGCACACCCTTAAACTAATACTTTGTTGAAGCATCTTTTGATTTAATTACAGCATTCAGTCTTGGGCATACACCTGCCATCAATTAGAGAGACTCTGATTAACCCCAAATAAACTTCAGCTGTCCTAGTAGGATTTTCCTGACATTTACTCAGTTGCCTGCTACAGCAAAAGCCATGACTCACAGAGAGCTTACAAAGCATCAAAGGGATCTCATTGTTGAAAGGCATCAGTCAGGAGAAGGGTACAAACAAATTTCCACAGCACTGGGTATAACATGCAATACAGTGAAGACAGTCATCAAAAAGTGGAGAAAATACAGGACAACAGTGAAGTTGCAAAGAACTGTACGTCCCTCCAAAATTGATGAAAAGACAAGATGAAAATGAGTCAGGGAGGCTGTCAAGAGACCTACAACAACACTGAAGGAGCTGCAGGAATTTCTGGCAAGCACTGGTTGTGTACTACATGCAACAACAATCTTCAGTATTCTCCATATTTCTGGGCTATGGGGGTAAGGTTACAAGACGGAAGCCTTTTCTTACACAGAAAAACATCCTGTCCCAGCTACAATTTGCAAAAACAACGTAGTCTCTCAAAAGCATGTGGGAAAATGTGTTATGGTCTGATGAGACCAAGGATGAACTTTTTGGCCACAATTCCAAAAGGTACGTTTGGCGCAAAAACAGTTCACATCACCAAAAGAACACCATCTCCACAGTGAAGCATGTTGGTGGCAGTATCATGCTTTGGGTTGCTTTTCTTCAACTGGAAATGGGGCTTTAGTCAAGGTGGAGGGAATTATGAACAGTTCCAAATACCAGTCGTTTTTGGCCCAAAACCTTCTGTCGTCTGCTAGAAAACAGGAATTTCACCTTTCAACACCAATGACCCCAAGCAAGCATACATCCAAATCAACAAAAAAATGGCTTCAAAAGAAGAAAATTAATGTTTTGGAATAGCCCAGCCAGAGCCCAGACCTAAATCCAATAGAAAATCTGTGGGGTGATCTGAAGAGGGCTGTGCACAAGAGATGTCCTCACAATCTGACAGATATGGAGTGCTTTTGCAAGGAACAGTGGGTAAATATTGCCAAGTCAAGGTGTGCCATGCTGCTAGACTCCTACCCAAGAAGGCTGACTGTTGTAATTAAATCAAAAGGTGCTTCAACAAAGTATTCATTTAAAGAATGTGCACACTTATTGCAAGTTTTTTATTTTTTTTTTTATATTTTTTCCCCAACAGATTTGTTTTTCAATTGAATTGCGCAGGTTATAGGTTACATTAAAGATGGGAAAAGTTTTGAAATGATTTGTGGTCACTTTTTTTATAACACAAAAACCTGGCATTTTAACAGGGTTGTGTACACTTTTTATATCCAGTGCATATATATCTAAAATTAGCAGTATAAATGAAACATAAAAAAGTGGTTATGGGTAAAAATGACAGTAAGCCCTTGGTACTACCAGCTGCTCTATAACTTCTCCCTCTAACCTTCCTGTATGAGTTTATTCAATGAAAAATACTCCTTTTTTCCAGTATACAGACCCTCCCTGCAGGGAGCACTATTGAACACCACTGAACACTTGCTTCACATTCCAAATTCAACACCTCAAAATCTAATCAGACATGTGCTAATACTTTGCCAACATCTGCACTGCACTTTAGGAAGAGATTTTTGAACAAAAATAAGTATTGCTACTTGATTACATTACTTCTGCCTCCCTTTTCACAGCCATTATTACTACAGAATAATATACATTACGTATGAACATCCGTCCTTATAGAAATAGCAACATTTGTTTTATTTACTCTTAGTTCTGTAAAGAGATTTGGCTGCCTACCATTGCTTTAAGTATCAGCTCACAAGACACTTTCTTTGCTTCGTCATCCCCAGTCCAATGGAGCACACTTTTGATTTGTATATTTAGAAGTTGAGAAACTACGCAGCACCATTGCTAGGACATTCACATTCTTTATCCTTTAAGATTTTTAACAACAACAATAACTGGTATACAAGCAGGCAAATCACAGCATTCAGCCTAGTAGTACATAAACGTAGCAGCCTGCTCACAATCTCTATCATACTATGCCCTGCCCACTAGCACCTACCCAATCATTGCCTCCCTCCTGTTTGTGTATGACTATACACAGTTTTAATGGACACTGGCTACTTGAACTAAAGTTTATGTGACTAAGGCTAATAAAGGAATTCCAAAAGTAGCAGGACTGTGGGGTAGTAATCCTTCAGATTAAAAAAAAGTTTGAAGTCCCTTGTTCATCTGCCTCCTTCTGACAGAGGAGGCGTTGAGGATGGAGTCATATATAGGCGACGGAAGCAGCAGGAGCGAACTGAGCAACCATGTGCTGCGAGCCCCCTTCCCTCAGCTACAACCATGACTGAAACCACCGGCTTAGAAAACCATTGCATCAACAGCTTCAAGAATAAGGGCAACAGCTTCAAGAATAAGGGCCAGAATGTTGAGGTAATAAGGCTGGGATGGGAAAACAGACAATGCTAAGCTGTGGCCACAAAGGTCTAAATAGGAGAGTGGTGGCCTGTGTGTGTGTATGAGACAGCAAACGGTAAAGGAATGAATGAAGACTGTGTGTATGAATGTAAAAGTGCCTGCTTGTATGTATGAGAGAGCGATCGGTAAATGAATGCATGGAGAGTGTGTGTATGATTTTAGAAGTGCCTGTGTGTGTGTATGAGAGAGTGAACGGTAAAGGGATGCATGGAGAGTGTGTGTATGATTTTAGAAGTGCCTGCGTGTGTGTATGAGAGAGTGAACGGTAAAGGGATGCATGGAGTGTGTGTGTGTGTGTGTGTGTGTATGTATGTATGAGGACAGAAAGAAAAATAGGGAAACACCTTTTTTATTTACAATTAACTTGAATAAATTAGATACTGTCCTATGGTTAGAATTATTGTGAAGTTTCCACAAATAACTTGCTCTTCCATCTTTCTATTTATAAAAATATTGCTAGGTCTGATGGAATATTAGTTTATTTAAAATTATATTACTAATTGCATTCTGCATTGTTTGAGGTTTTACTAACTGGACAGTTTTGACAAGAGCTTTCTTACTACATGTGACATTGATGGGATAAGCAATGAGTCAGTGTTCGTTTCCTAAATACTTGTTTTGGCTTCCAGTTCAAATTTCTGTTACAAAGAAGTGATTACGAGTCAGTAAGGCATATAGAGTGTTTAAATACTTGAAATTATGTTAAAATGGTCTGGCATACAGATGTTTAAAAAACAGCTTTTGCATTTTGTATTTGCATGCCAGTAATGTACATCATTTGCAGGTTAAAAAAACATATGAAAGGTCAAGCTATGTGCCTTTTCAAATTATTTTTTTTTCTGATTAAAAATGGTTGGTATAATATACAGTATAAATTTTCAGATCTACATTTAGCAAGCATACTGGTCATATTGGCCAATAATTGAATGGGGCAGTAGGGTCTTTGCCTGGTTTTAATATAGTAATTACTAATGATTCCTTACAAGAGAGCAGAATATAAGTACACATTGAGGCAAAGATGCATTCCTGTAGTATTGGAAGAAATGCCAATGTCTAGGGGGGGGGGGTCATTGCTGTCAAAATGAGAGATCAGAGCTTCATGGTTTCAAAGCAAGAAGTTCTTAGTAAATCTTCAGCTACATACATTCTGACTTTACTGCTAAAAGTTTTATATCTGAGGGAGTAGTGAGTATACTGGAGTCGTAATGGACTTGTTGAAATAGCTAGATCCATCAACTCCATTGCTTTAGGAGAGAAATGCATGGTTTCAGCTGTGGGACAACAGTCTACAGGAGGCAGATTTGTTATTAAGAACTTCACATTAAATATGCTAGTCTTAACTATGTACCACAAATAAATAAATATGGCTCTCAAGATAAAGAAGCACCAAAGGTACCTGACATGGCTTTCATGCAAAGCTGGGAGCAAGAATCTGCCAAACATATTTAGCAAGCCCAGTCTGTGCAGTCAGGAAACCCCAACTTTTATGTAAAGTCACAAAGAACTTCACTTAGTGCCCAACAAGATAATAAAACAGGTAGAAAATTACCACACTAAATAACAAATTATCTTATAATTATGAATTAAGTCAAATTGCAATATCTGCATTTTCCTCATCTCTCTTCAGAAACATTTACAGTCATCATCATCATGTTACCAAAAAGAAGATGAAAATAGTTTAATTATGCATAATGTTGGATTCCGGGTTTGCTATTCAGGAAGACAGGCTAGAAATGGTGTGGGAACTGTGATGAGGAGAGGCTTCAGAATACAGCTATCAGACAGATCAGATGGCCTTGCCTGCCCAAGTGCCATGCCTGTCCTGGATTCATTAATGGAGTGGCAGTTCTTACCTTGCTTTTTCTTTTTACATGTACCCATTCAGCAGTATGTTGGCTACACCAAGAATGTGTATATTTACAATCATATGTGTCTACATGGTAAAACAACTGCTTCTGAATCCTGTACACATGTACATATATCAGTTTTGTGAAGACTCAGGTTATAGAAATCATGATTGTTTTCATATTTTGGTAAATAACTTTGCAACAGAGCATGTCAGTGTGCCAAGTAATACCTCATTTTGAAGACAGTATTGCTGGCTCCAACATGGTAAAAGAATTGTGCCTGTATATTTTACACACGTGCAGATATCAAAGTTTGTTTCAGACTTGGGTTATGGAAATTATGATTTTTTTCATATTTTGGTAAATAACTTTGCAAGGGAGCATCTGAATGTGCCAAGTAATACCTCATTTTGAAGACAGTACTGCTGGTGCCAACATGGTAAAAGAATTGTGCCTGTATGTTGTACACGTGCAGATATCACAGTTTGTTTTGGACTTAGGTTATGGAAATTATGATTTTTTTTTTCATATTTTGGTAAATAACTTTGCAAGGGAGCATCTAAATGTACGATGTAGTACCTCATTTTGGAGACAGTATTGACTGTTCTACCATGGTAAAAGAATGGCGCCTGTATGTTGTACTCATGTGCAGATATCAAAGCTTGTTTCAGACAGGTTATGGAAATTATGATTTTTTTTT